>NC_092421.1:70571088-70882943 GCF_040894005.1 Engystomops pustulosus
TGCCCCCCCCCCCCCACACTCACACAAACTTACACAAAACATGAGAAAAAGTGGCAAAAAGAGCATTGTATATACAGAATTTTTTCCCCCGAGAAAAACAATTTCATTAAACTTGTTACTTTACTTTGCATTGTGTTGTGTTTTTATTCATTTTCTTATTAGTAATTATCATAATTTCTATTATTACTGTTGTTGTTGCCATTATTATGATAATGATGACATTGATGAACAATAAAATTAGGCTGTGATGGAACCTGAACCTACCCCCCCCCCCCCCCGCCGTGGTCCTGAAGGAAGACAAAACATGTCCTGGGTGACCTGTTGCTTCTTGGCTGTGATGCTTGTGGAAGTCCTTCAGAATTCTTCAGAAACAAGGATGAAGCGACACATGGATGGATGTGTCCTGTCTCTGCTTTCAGCCTAAGTGACGCTCTCACACAGACACCAAACAACTTTATACAATGAATGTGCGATAATCGACGCAGATACGACACAAGCCTTGTGTGTTCGGTAAAAGTTCATCGTCATCTACACATCTAACATTTCAAAACTTCTTTTAACACAAACCTCAATTTGGGTCCTACAGGTCCTTATGAACCGGTTGTTTAGTGTCTGAAATCTGCCTTTATGAGTTCTGTCTGTGACCGCAGACTCGCTCCGAGATCTCCAGAACTCACATAAAGGTAAGTTAAAACTTTTTTTTTTTTATTGAATCCATGGACAGAGTTCAAATATGCAGATTTGCGACACTAAACCACAGGTCATCTTCATGCACTTTGTTAGTAATACAGCTCTTGTTTCTGGGTAAACTCATGGAAAAGTGAGTGCAGCTCTGGGGTATAATATACGATGTAACTCAGGATCAGTACAGGATAAGTAATGTCATGTATGTGCAACATCCCCCACCGGGGCCTAGCCCTTTGAGGTGAGGCCTGGAGACAGCCGGGGCCCGCGGTACCGGAGTGGCTGGCGGTTGCGGCCTAAGCACGCTATTGTCACGGTGCTTGGTACGGGGGAACCGGAGGGCTGTCCTACAGCCTGGCAGGTCTCCAGCAGGGTGGTGTTGGCAAGAAATGATGAGGGAGAGGCTGCTATAGCGGATCTCCCTGGGGCAACCCCTTAATGTCCCGAGTGTGAGTCTCTGGGTGATGGACAGGGTGCCGGTGATGAAGGCAGCCGTATTAGCAGGGACCAGACGGAGACAGAAGTTGAAGAAAACAACTTACAGTTCTTTATTTGAACCGGCAGGAACCGCAGCAACGTGCCTTTAACAGGTAGATGGAGTGCTGAGATGTGAGTTGGAGGGAGCCTCAGGAGATAGTTCACCAGCCTGGATGTAGAGGGCAGGCTGGGAGGCAGCTGTGTCCTGATAGGAAGCTTCAGCTTGTCCTGTAGGGCTTCAGGTATCACCTTTAAAGGTAAGATGATACCCCTTTTCCTCACTACACTAACTCTAGTCTTAGACTCCACTCTTCAGAGGCAGGGGCTAGGCTCTTCCTGCTCTGGTATGGGCTAGGCAGAGATTTCTCTATCACTCACTGATCTCTAGGATTCTCCTACACTAGAATCTCTCTGAAGATCTGAGAGACTTCTCTCTAGAATGACATACTGGAATCCCCCAGAACATTCCTGGCCAGGGGGTTTTATTACCTCCCTTTGGTCAGGTGGTGGCTGCTCCTCCAATCACATCTCAGCTCACAAAGCACAGGATGTAACACATATCATTGGACAATATCATCTTGCATCATACAAAATACTTAACCTCTGCCTTGCCAGGCAGGATTCACCACTGCAATATCCCCTATGTCCTCTCAGGACCATGTAGTGTAAGGTGATTACATGCAGGTGGGACGTATTCGCAAACCCTCCCTCGCCATTGCATCGGCGAGGGTGTTGCATGTGTACACAGTGACTGCACCAGCAGCAGAATAGTGAGTGTAGCTCTGGGGTATAATACTGGATGTAACTCAGGATCAGTACAGGATAAGTAATGTCATGTATATACACAGTGACTGCACCAGCAGCAGAATAGTGAGTGCAGCTCTGGGGTATAATACAGGATGTAACTCAGGATCAGTACAGGATAAGTAATGTCATGTATGTACACAGTGACTGCACCAGCAGCAGAATAGTGAGTGCAGCTCTGGAGTATAATACAGGATGTAACTCAGGGTCAGTACAGGATAAGTAATGTCATGTGTGTACACAGTGACTGCACCAGCAGCAGAATAGTGAGTGCAGCTCTGGAGTATAATACAGGATGTAACTCAGGATAAGTACAGGATAAGTAATGTCATGTATGTACACAGTGACTGCACCAGCAGCAGAATAGTGAGTGCAGCTCTGGAGTATAATACAGGATGTAACTCAGGATCAGTACAGGATAAGTAATGTCATGTATGTACACAGTGACTGCACCAGCAGCAGAATAGTTAGTACAGCTCTGGAGTATAATACAGGATGTAACTCAGGATAAGTACAGGATAAGTAATGTCATGTATGTACACAGTGACTGCACCAGCAGCAGAATAGTGAGTGCAGCTCTGGAGTATAATACAGGATGTAACTCAGGATTAGTACAGGATAAGTAATGTCATGTATGTACACAGTGACTGCACCAGCAGCAGATAGTGAGAGCAGCTCTGGAGGCGGTTACCTCGTTAGAGGAGGGTGTGTCTGTGTGTGGAGCTGCTCTGTGCTTGTGCTCCTGAGCTCCTGGAGCTCCATCTATCCACCCAGGGCCTGCTCTCTCCTCTCCCAGGGAGGGAGTTAGGTTCCTGGGGATGAGCGAGGGAGCCGACTCCCAAGCTCATGCTTCCCGGGCCAGGCCGGCGGGGGGCAGGAGAGGACAGCAACCGGCCAGCGCGATGGAGGACTCAGGGGTGAGGCGTTCCACCAGGAGTCGCAGCAGTGTGACTCCTACCCCCCCTGAGTCTAATGTGAATCAACACCCTAAGGACCTGGATGTCGGTGCGGGTGACAGCGGTCCTTCCGGGGCTGGAGCTATGAAGCGGAGTGCTCACAGAGGTAAGGCTGACCATGCGGGGGGAGGCTGGGCGGTGCAGGGACCCCGGGAGTCTTTATCCACCTATGCCTCCCGGGTCCAGAGCCACCTCTGTGAGTACGAAGAGGCGACCAAGACCATCAGGAGGCTCCGGGAGCTGCGATGTGCCCGTGCCAGGGCGAACACAGCGCCCAAAAAACGGAAAACAGAAATTTATCGTGAAATTAACAAACTTAAAGCTGACATTGATAAGCTGATGAAGAGAAAGAACTTTATTTGTAATAACAGCGGTCCATTTAAAGAAAAACTTTTAAATGATGATAGGTTTTCAGAAATGGCTGATAACAGAGAGCAAAGGCTGATGGGGTTGCAGCCTGCGAGCCAGGTGGAGGAGGATGATGATGATGATAACGAGCAGCAGTTCCCACCTGGCGGCCTGCAGGAAGATCAGCAGGCCTCGTGCAGTGGGCCCCCTGCAGGACAGCCAGCAATAACACCTCGCTCGGGGGAGGACAGTGACACCGGCAGCCAGGGAGGGGCGCTCATGGCAGAGATCCGGCTGCTCGAGTCCCCAGTGTGCATGGAGAACTTTTCGTTTGGTGATGAACTCCCAGAGGAAGCCGCTGGGGGTTGCAGCCGGAGGAAGAGTAAGAAGACCAGGCCAAAGCAGCAAGAAGAGGTACGTTTCATCTTTACCCCCCTCCCTGTACACCCCCCCGGGCAAAGCGCAGGGTCAGCTCACTGTGCAAGCCCTGCTACCCAAACCCCCCCGAGTTCTGCTGTGGACCCGGTGCAAAGGTGCAGGGAGATTACAGGTGTGACATCTGATGTGGCGATGGGCTCCGTCTCTGTTTGTGGTAACAGTGGGGGAGCAGGGGAGGCATCGGCCGTAAGGCCGGACAGTCAGGGCGGCTCGGACGTGGCAATACCACCAAAATCCAGTGCTGCGGTGCGTCCCCCGGTGGGAGGGGGGGATAGCCCGACACTGGTGGCAGCTTCTGGTGCCTCGGTGCCTCTTCATGCCTCGGCGCCTCTTCATGTTGTTGCTGCTGATCACCCAGTTGAGGGGCAGCGGCAGTGTGGAGGGGTCGCTGGGGCTGAGAGCTCAGGAACTCCCAAACAGAAAGTACTGTTTTGTGTCGGTGTTGGGGATAGTGAGAATTCTGTGCAGACCGGAGATCAGCGGCGCCTCACACCGGCTAAAGAGCAGCGGCGATTGTTACCAAGTCCCAGGAAAAGCAAAATAACATCTGCTACTGATGATGCGGAGGGCACAAGTGTGACAAGAGTTGGGGTCCCCTTTGGGCGATGCTCTGCGAGGGGACCCCCGTCCCTTGTGCCCGAGGATGCGGAGGTGGTTATGCCCCCTGATGTTGTTGCTGGTCCAGCCAGTGTGAATGGTGTCAGTAATGTTGTGGTGGATAATGTGAGTGGAGTGAGTGTTGCAGAACCGTTACCAGTTATCGGGGTGAGTGATGGAGGGACTGGTGGTGCGGGTGGCATGGAGGTGGGTAGTGTTAATGTGGTGGGTGCAGGGGTTGGTCCGGTTGCTCCCCAGTGGCGGCCCCAGTTAAGAGCTATGCCAGTGTCGCTGCTGGGGGAAGTAGGGTTCCATCATCCTAGTCTCTGGGCTCTGGGGACGGCTTTTTGCAACGGCGCCTCCTGCAGGCCTTACAGAAGGGAGAAAGGACAATCAATGTAGCGGGGCAGGAGGTTGATTTGTCGTTTTGGATAGAGAGGCACGGCCTGTCTGCCTTCCGAGAGCAAAGAGGCAGGGAGACACCATGGTCGCTCCCGACAACCGGGCCGGGTGCTAACCGTAGGAATGTGGTCCGTCTTCGGTGGCGTGGCAGTGATGTGTGTCCCCCTCGGGCACGGGTAGTTGAGCTGCTGCTGAAGATGGACTTCAAGGCGGCTGACATCTTTGCCTTGATCCATCCCTATGGTACATCTGAGTTTGATGTCAGCTTTGTTCGGCCGGAGGGGCTTGAGCTCTTCTGGTCCAACTATGAGCTGAGATACAACGAGCCCGAGTGGCGGGACTTTGCTGTGCAAGCAGTGTCCCGCCAGAGCGAACTCAAGAAAGTGACCGTTCTTACCCGTAACGAATCACTATCTTGCTTTGACATCATGACCTGGATGAATCGTTATGGAGAGGTGCTAGGATTACCAGAAAAAAATCGTGACGAGTATGGTATCTGGTCAGGGGCCTGGACCTTCATGGTGAAGTTGAGGCGTTCAGGTAACTCAGTCGCCCACATCCCTTCATCAGCCTTCCTGGGGAGGGATCGGATCCTGATCTTCTACCGGGGGCAGCCTAAGCTGTGTCACAGGTGCGGTGACCCCACACATTTCAGCGCAAACTGCACCGTGCAGAAGTGTGCGTTGTGTGGGGGTGTCGGCCATCTCGCTGCATCCTGTACAGGGCAGATTAGGTGTAACCTGTGTGGTGATCTCGGTCACCCGTACAGTCGTTGTCCTCTTTCCGTCGCTAATGCGGGCTAAGCCTCAGCGGATGAAAGCCATGAGGCTGAATCTGCTGGGGAGGGGACTAGCAGAGGCGGAGGAATGGAGGGGCCAGGGAAGAAAGACAGGAAAAAGACGCCTGCCCAGCTAAGGCGTCTAGAAAAGCGTCAACAGGAGAGAGAGCGGGGGGAGTCTCGGGCTGCTGGGACAACCTCTGGCGCTGTCCTGGAGACCACACCTGTCGCTGAGGCCCCAGGGGATGATGTACTGGATGAGGAGGTCAGGAGGATCGAGAGAGAGGAAGGTGCCACGTCCTCAGACTCCTCCCATTATGAGAGTATGGACGAGGATAATAGGGCGTGGCTAGAGGAAAAGCGTAAGCGTGGCGCCAAAAAGAAGAAAAAGGGTAAAAAGAAGGGAGGTGTAAGATCTTCTCCCTCCCTGACTAAGGTACCCAAGGAAGGTGCAACCGACCCCCCGCTGGTCGAACTTTCAAATCGATTCCTGGCCCTGGATAGAGCCTCTCCTGCCGATGGAGGGGCTGAGGGTGAAGGGCCAGAGGTGGCGGAGCCTGCAGGAGGTGCCGAGTCTCCCCCTGGGGAGTCAGGGTCCTCAGGAGGGGAGACTGGCCCAGAGTCTGGAGACGAGGATGAGGGGGCAGGTCCTGGATCTGCCCCTGAAGCATCAGAGGTGCGGGAGATGGACACCACAATATGTCTAAAAAGGGGGTGTTCATTTCCCGAGGGTGGTGGTAAGATGGGTAAAAAGAAAGCTGTCTAACTCAATCACTCATGATGGCGGCACCCACTCCGTTGACGCTGGCGTCCATTAATGTCGCCGGCATTAAGTCTGATGCGGCTAGATTTGCGGCCTTTGATTTTCTCGGCCGCGTTGAAGCCGACATTTTATTTTTGCAGGAGACCAGGCTGCCAGATTTGGCGGCCGTGTTTAAAGCTAAGAGGGAATGGAGACACGGGCCTTCCTATTGGTCTCTTGCGGCCGAGCCGTATAGCGGAGTGGCGGTCCTTTTTACCGCACCGGTAGAATGCCGACGAGTTATTGAGTTAGAAATGGGGAGGTGCCTGATCCTGGATGTCCTCATGAAGGGACAAGAACTTCGCCTAATTAACATCTATGGTCCCCAGTCCAAGTGGGACAGGAAGTGTCTCTTTATGAGGATCAAGCCCTACCTTTTTACAAGTCGGCAGGTGGTCTTTGGAGGGGACTTCAATGCTGTCACGAGGTCCCAGGATAGGGGAAGTTCCAGAGACAAGCTGACTTATGATAGCGTCGCTCTTAATAGCATAGCCAGTGAGGCTCGCCTGGTGGATGTCCACATCCGGCACACCCCAGGCCACGCGGGGTTCACCTATTATAGGGGTAGCTGCAGGTCTAGAATAGACAGGTTTTATTTAAAGGAGGAAGCCATCTCTTCAGCGGTGTCCGTTGTTGAGGTGGAGTTCTCCGACCACTGTTTAATTTTGTTTTCTCTGAATGTTACAGAGACCCCCCGGATGGGAAGAGGCTACTGGAAGCTCAATTCGTCTCTCCTGGAAGAAGCGGAGATCAGACAATCCTTTGAGGACTTTCTTCAGAGCCAGGTACCATTGCTGGGCCTTTGTAGCAGTAAGTCAGAGTGGTGGGAGATGCTCAAGAAAAGGGTGGCGAGATTCTTCCGCCAGCTCTCGAGCCTCAGGTGCCTGGACAGGTACCGCCTGTATCAGGGCCTGAGGAGGAAACTCGAGCATCTCGTCTCGACTGGAGGTAGTCGTGAGGACATCTCCAGAGTGAAATCCTTGCTGAAGAGGTGTCAGTACGATAGACACGCATCTTTGGTTTTTGAGAGGGATTACGGGAAATACCGCTCGCCCGACCCTTACAGAAACTGCAAGATGTCAGTGAATGGTAAAGTTGTCACGGGACTGGTTGACAGTATGGGATCCCTGAAAAGGTCCAGATCAGGGATTCTGGAGGTCGTCAGATCTTTCTACTCACACCTCTTGGGCAGGAAGGATCTAGATCGGGATGTGATGTCGGCTTTCCTGGCTGAAACTGTCCCTGAGCCAGGAGTAGACCCCTCTCTTGATGTTTTGACAGAGATGATCAGGGAAGAGGAAGTCAGCCTGGCGATTGAAGGGCTCGCCCTCAAGAAATCGCCAGGTCCGGATGGCTTAACATCTGAGTTTTATAAGACCTTTAAGGACGCCTTGGTTCCCCTCTTGACTGAGGTATTCAATGAGTGTCTTTCCTCGGGCGCTCTGCCGAAGTTAATGAGGAGGTCTGCCCTGATCATCCTGTCAAAGGGTAAGGACCGATCTCGTGTTGAGAACTGGCGTCCCATAGCGCTTCTCAATACGGACAGAAAGGTTTTGGCAAAGGTGCTGTTTAATCGGCTGGTGCAGTTTGCACCCCGGCTCCTTTCGGGGACCCAGCACTGCTCTGTTCCAGGCCGCAGTACATTTAGTGCTGTGCTTTGTGTCCGGGAGGCAGTGGAGCAGGGCAGGGCTGGTAACTGGAAGGGGTACTTGCTGTCCTTGAATCAGGCAAAAGCGTTTGATCGGGTTAACCACGAGTACCTCTGGTCTGTCCTTCTGAGGTATGGCCTGCCGGGCGGGTTTGTCAATTGGCTAAAGTTTTTGTACGCAGGGGCAGAGAGTTTCCCGCTTGTGAATGGTTGGATTGGCCGCTCTTTTGAGGTCGGGTCTGGTGTTCGCCAGGGTTGTCCTCTGAGCCCACTTTTATACGTGTTCGCGATTGACCCATTCCTTAGGAGGGTTGATCGTGGGCCATTGGTGGGAGTCGGGATGGATCGGGCAGCACCGGAAGCCACTCTAAGGGTGGTAGCGTATGCCGATGATGTCACCGTTTTCGTGTCCTCGGGAGGGGAGGCGCAATGGGTGATGTCAGAGGTTGACCGCTACTCAGAGGCTTCTGGGTCCAAGATCAACCGGGATAAGTGTGAGAGTCTCTGGCTGGGAGAAGGGGATCCAGGCTTTGATCTCCCGGACACTCTTCCAGGGCCCCAGGACTCTGCCAAAGTTCTCGGCATCGAATTTGGCCAGGGGGATTACCCCATGCAAAACTGGGACGGCAGGCTTAAGATCGCCGCTCAGAGGGTGGACCAGTGGAAGGGTTGGTCTTTGACCCTCAGAGAAAGGGTGAACCTGATTAAAACTTACCAGCTCCCATTGCTGATTTATCTGGGCAGTGTGTGCATGTTGCCAGAACCCCTCTGGACTCGGGTCTACAGTCTGTTCTTCCAGCTGTTATGGGGGAATAGGCTGAACCTTATCAAGAGGGAGGTTACTTACCGCACGAGGAGACAAGGAGGGTTGTGTATGGTCAACCCTGTGGTGTTCCTAGTGAATACCTTTCTTAAGATCAATGTAGCAAACCTCTGGAAAGAGAGGGCTCCTCCGTGGGTATACTCCTGCAGGGGATGGTTTCGGCCTTTCTTCCAGGAATGGGAGACAGGAGGACAAGTGAAGGATCTTCGCACACCGCATGGGCATCTTCCGGCTTACGCTACCCCGGTTCTGAAGGTGATTCGCCGGTGGGGTCTGGGAATGTGGGAGATCAGGACCTTGTCGAGGAAACTCCTTGACAAAAGGGTTCTGTTGACCCATTTCCAGAAGCCTCTGGCCCTCAGGGATTGCCCAAGTCGGGATCTTGGGGTGGGTTTGAGTTTATTGAATTCCATCAGGATCCCCTTGAAGTTTTGGGACGTGACTTGGCGCTGCTTCCATGGAAAGCTGTGTGTGAGGGACAATCTGAAGTGTAGGAGCTCTGAGGAAAGGGGTTGTCCCCGGGAGGAGTGCGGTGGCCTGCTGGAGAGCATGGACCACTTCCTGCTTCAGTGCCCCTTTAACACAGAGGTGTACAACCGGGTGGGCGCTTCCATCCATTGGCCCGGGTTGGCCGGTCTCTCCTATGCGGAGTGGGCCTATGGAGCATTCAGAGGCCTGGGTGGCCGGGACCAATGCACGTTATTCCTAGTCAGTCTAGTGGTCAGGTACCACACGTGGAACGCACAGTGTTTAGTATCGACGCAGCGTAAAATCCTCCCGGTGGATGAGGTGGTTAGGAACATTGTGGGTGACCTGGTGAAGGTGCGCTCTCTGGAGTATGAGAGGCTGGGCACGGGGAGGGCCTCTCTCCTTTGGAGGGGGTTCTCCTTTAGTGTCCCTTAGTCTGTCATCTCCGCTCCTGGTGTTGGGCTGATGCTGCACAGTAGATTTTTGTTTTGTATCTGGGCATGTAGAGATGTAGCGGCTTGCAGGTGCCGAACCTGGGCTTTATGTGGTTTGTATTTATGTTGTTCAGGTTTTATTTGTATTCTGTTTTCTTTATGTTATGTTGTAATCAGTGTATATATTGTATATAGTGGGGTTTGGGACATAGTGTTAGGTTGGGAGGGGGGTGATGGTGGTGGGATTTTGGGATTTATGAACTGACCTTGGACTCTATGACCCTGGGCACTGGTCTGGACTACTTAACGCAAACTTTGGACGTTAGACCAGTGTCTGGGGGGAAGGGGAGGGTGCGGGCGAGGGATCTAGTTTAGTGTAGTGTTATGTGTATTCAGGGGCGGACTGGGAATTTAAAACGGCCCTGGAAAAAACTATAAAAGTGGCCCCATTTTATGGGCGGAGTCAAAACAAGTGGGTGTGGTCATATAATGTGGGTGGGGTTATAACAGACAAATTGTTGGTAGATGGAACAAGAACAAGAACATGTTTTGCTAGTAAGTGAATCTAATGTGCAAAGAATGTGACCTGTCGATCAGTAAATGATGCAAACACACGACCCGATAAGCCTTATATACCTTTCCCCTGTGCCATACATGTGCAATTCAGAGATATAATATATTGATACTGCCTCCTATGTACAAGAATAATGCTGCAATAACACATTTAGAATAACCCATTCAATCCTGCCTTCTGTATACAAAATAAAACTACTACAATACCTTCTCCCATATACAAGCCAACTACTATAATACTGCCCCCTATGTACAAGAATATAACTACTGTAATACTGCCCCCTATGTACAAGAATATAACTACTGTAATACTGCCCCCTATGTACAAGAATATAACTACTATAATACTGCCCCCTATGTACAGGAATATAACTACTATAATACTGCCCCCTATGTACAAGAATATAACTACTATAATACTGCCCCTATGTACAGGAATATAACTACTATAATACTCCCCCTATGTACAAGAATATAACTACTATAATACTGCCCCCTATGTACAAGAATATAACTACTATAATACTGCCCCCTATGTACAGGAATATAACTACTATAATACTGCCCCCTATGTACAAGAATATAACTACTATAATACTGCCCCTATGTACAGGAATATAACTACTATAATACTCCCCCTATGTACAAGAATATAACTACTATAATACTGCCCCCTATGTACAAGAATATAACTACTATAATACTGCCCCCTATGTACAAGAATATAACTACTATAATACTGCCCCCTATGTACAAGAATATAACTACTATAATACTGCCCCCTATGTACAAGAATATAACTACTATAATACTGCCCCCTATGTACAAGAATATAACTACTATAATACTGCCCCCTATGTACAAGAATATAACTACTGTAATACTGCCCCCTATGTACAAGAATATAACTACTGTAATACTGCCCCCTATGTACAAGAATATAACTACTATAATACTGCCCCCTATGTACAGGAATATAACTACTATAATACTGCCCCCTATGTACAAGAATATAACTACTATAATACTGCCCCTATGTACAAGAATATAACTACTATAATACTGCCCCCTATGTACAAGAATATAACTACTATAATACTGCCCCCTATGTACAAGAATATAACTACTATAATACTGCCCCCTATGTACAAGAATATAACTACTATAATACTGCCCCCTATGTACAAGAATATAACTACTATAATACTGCCCCCTATGTACAAGAATATAACTACTATAATACTGCCCCCTATGTACAAGAATATAACTACTATAATACTGCCCCCTATGTACAAGAATATAACTACTATAATACTGCCCCCTATGTACAAGAATATAACTACTGTAATACTGCCCCCTATGTACAAGAATATAACTACTGTAATACTGCCCCCTATGTACAAGAATATAACTACTATAATACTGCCCCCTATGTACAGGAATATAACTACTATAATACTGCCCCCTATGTACAAGAATATAACTACTATAATACTGCCCCTATGTACAGGAATATAACTACTATAATACTCCCCCTATGTACAAGAATATAACTACTATAATACTGCCCCCTATGTACAAGAATATAACTACTATAATACTGCCCCCTATGTACAAGAATATAACTACTATAATACTGCCCCCTATGTACAAGAATATAACTACTATAATACTGCCCCCTATGTACAAGAATATAACTACTATAATACTGCCCCCTATGTACAAGAATATAACTACTATAATACTGCCCCCTATGTACAAGAATATAACTACTATAATACTGCCCCCTATGTACAAGAATATAACTACTATAATACTGCCCCCTATGTACAAGAATATAACTACTATAATACTGCCCCCTATGTACAGGAATATAACTACTATAATACTGCCCCCTATATACAAGAATATAACTACTATAATACTACATATATACACAGAAGCGAACATGCAAAAAATCAGTATGTATCATATGCAGCTACAGAAAACACATGAGATCCTCACCTTTTGCATCCAGTGACATCAGGTGACGTTTCCTCGGATTGTTCTCGTTCCTCATCTTCTCCATTAGTTCCACCATCTCCTTGTCTCTTCCTCCAGGTACACAGCTTTCCTGCAGAGTTTACCAAACAGACGTCTTATGTTCTGCACTTTCCCATTGTCCCTTCTTCTGCTACCACCAATACTGTGCCCCAAAGAATATTAGTACCACACAAATAGTGCCCCATAATGTAACTGTAATGGTAAGGATATTCTCTCCTGAAACCTCCTTTACCCCCCCCCCCCACCCCAGTATTGATAGAGCTCCGACTATGACCCAGGTGTAATAATAATGGCCCCAGCATACCCCAGTCATAAAATTAATGCCCCAAGCCTGCCCCAGACATAGAATTAATGGCCCCATCCCACCCCAGAAAAAGAATTAATGGCTCCAGCCTGCCCCAGACATAGAATTTATGCCCCCAACCTACCCCAGACATAGAATTTATGCCCCCAATCTACCCAAAACATAGAGTTTATACTCCCAGCCTACCCCAGATATAGATTAATGCCCCCTGCCAGCCCCAGATATAGAATAATGCCCCCCCCGCCCCAGACATATAATTTATGCCCCCTGCCAGCCCTAATGCCCCCTCCCGCCCCAGACATATAATTTATGCCCCCCTGCCCCAGACATATAATTTATGCCCCCCTGCCCCAGACATATAATTTATGCCCCCTGCCAGCCCTAATGCCACCTCCCGCCCCAGACATATAATTTATGCCCCCTTGCCCCAGACATATAATTTATGCCCCCTGCCATAATTTATGCCCCCTGCCAGCTCTAATGACCCCCCCCCCGCCCCAGATATATAATTTATGCCCCCCTGCCCCAGACATATAATTTATGCCCCCTGCCAGCCCTAATGCCCCCCACCCCAGACATATAATTTATGCCCCCTGCCAGCCCTAATGCCCCCCCACCCCGGACATATAATTTATGCCCCCTGCCAGCCCTAATGCCCCCCCCCCCGTACCAGACATATAATTAATGCCCCCCTGCCCCAGATATATAATTTATGCCCCCCTGCCCCAGACATATAATTTATGCCCCCTGCCAGCCCTAATGCCCCCCACCCCAGACATATAATTTATGCCCCCTGCCAGCCCTAATGCCCCCCCACCCCAGACATATAATTTATGCCCCCTGCCAGCCCTAATGCCCCCCACCCCAGACATATAATTTATGCCCCCTGCCAGCCCTAATGCCCCCCCACCCCGGACATATAATTTATGCCCCCTGCCAGCCCTAATGCCCCCCCCCCCCGTACCAGACATATAATTAATGCCCCCCTGCCCCAGATATATAATTTATGCCCCCCTGCCCCAGACATATAATTTATGCCCCCTGCCAGCCCTAATGCCCCCCACCCCAGACATATAATTTATGCCCCCTGCCAGCCCTAATGCCCCCCCACCCCAGACATATAATTTATGTCCCCTGCCAGCCCTAATGCACCCCCCGCCCCAGACATAATTATTGCCCCATTCTATCATTAAAAAAAACAAAAAAAACATCATACTCACCTCTTTGGAGCAGGTTTCTTCCTTTCCCTCGGTCTTCGGTGGCATGGTGTAGAGGCGCGGGATAGTGACGTCACTGCTCCGCGCCTCCACACCAAGCCGCGGAGCTGCAGGGAGGGCCGGACAGCTGACAGGGTAAGTGTCAGCCTCCTCCACGCTACACAGGTCGCGCAATTACGTCAATTGCGCGACCTGTGTAGCTGCGGGTGTACACAGACGCAGAAGCAGCGGTGCTGCGCTGCGTCTGTGTACTAATCAATAGTACCGGCATCGTACGATGCCGGTACTATAGATTATGTTAAAAGTTGTAAGGAGGGAGTGCGGACCGGCCCCGCACCAGCTCCGGACCGGCCCAGGACCGACCGGCCCACCGGGAAAATTCCCGGTGGGTACAATGGCCAGTCCGCCCCTGTGTGTATTATGTGTTTGTTATTATATATTTATATTTATTAAAAAAAAAAAAATGGGTGTGGGATGTGATCTGTGTGGGGTGGTTTGTTATTAGAGGGTGTGGGGTGGGTTTATGTATATTTATAGTCATTTATGTTTATTTGTGGGTGTGGCTTGTCTTATTGTTTATTGGTTTGGTTGAGGATGTGACAATCGGTTGGGTGGGGGTTGTGATATTTGGTATTTATTTTTGGTGTATTTTAAATTATTGTTTTTGCTAGGAGTGAATGTGGCTGGACCAGCAGGTAAGACATTGTATATATTTTGTATATATTGTATATTATGTTTTGTTTGTATTGTTATGTTTTTTATTTTTATATAAAATAAAAGATCTACAGGATGTAACTCAGGATCAGTACAGGATAAGTAATGTCATGTATGTACACAGTGACTGCACCAACAGCAGAATAGTGAGTGCAGCTCTGGAGTATAATACAAGATGTAACTCAGGATCAGTACAGGATAAGTAATGTCATGTATGTACACAGTGACTGCACCAGCAGAATAGTGAGTGCAGCTCCGGTGTATAATACAGGATGAAACTCAGGATCAGTACAGGATAAGTAATGTCATGTATGTACACAGTGACTGCACCAGCAGCAGAATAGTGAGTGCAGCTCTGGAGTATAATACAGGATGTAACTTAGGATCAGTACAGGATAAGTAATGTCATGTATGCACACAGTGACTGCACCAGCAGCAGAATAGTGAGTGCAGCTCTGGATATATAATACCGGATATAACTCAGGATCAGTACAGGATAAGTAATGTCATGTATACACACAGTGACTGCACCAGCAGCAGAATAGTGAATACTCTGCTACAAGTTGTTTAGCCTCATCTATTTTATGTGAGAGACAATTAATGACTTCCATCACAACAATTTGTATTTCAGAGAACTCATTACCCATATTCTTGGCATGCTGCGGCTGCCGCGCCTCTGCTACTCATTATATAGTATGAGAAAATAAATCTGCAGATGTCGGTAGTAGGTGGAGCTGTGATTATTTATCACAATTAACTATATATAACTGGGCAGGTACGGTAGAATTCTATCCATCCGTAACATTTTTTCATCAGCTTTCCAACAGCTTATTGACACACATGGATCGGTTCTACAGTATCAGGAGAGGTTATTCTCCTTTTTGCTTACACTTTATTCTGATTTGGTATTTTTATCATGTTGATGACCTGGGCTGCTAATGCTGAACCTAATTAGAAGCCATCATATAGATTCAATAATTAACCACTGTTTTGTGGCAGGAGCGTCAGTGCTCGCATCACTTTTTCACGTTTTTTTTGCTAAAATTTACCAAAGCAAGTACAGGCCCCAGGTTACGTACATGTAGGTTCTGGAGGTTTGTTCTTAAGTTGAATTTGTAAGTAAGTCGGAACAGTATATTTTATAATTGTAGCTACAGACAATTTGTTTTGGTTTCTGTAACAATTGGATTTTAAAAATGTTGGGTTGTCATAAGAACCAGAATTAACAAAAAAAGCTTAATTACAGACACATGTCTTAACTGTTATAGCTGATTATTGTAGCCAAGGGCTAAAGTATAGTAAATTACCAATTACCAGAGGTCCGTTTGTAACTAGGGGTCGTCTGTAAGTTGGGAGTTCTTAAAGGGAACGTACCACCATGATTCTACCTATAAAGGTAGAACAGGTGGTAGGTGCATGTATTGGACGTGAGGATAGGATAGAGCTAATTCTCACGTCCCGCTATCTTTATAAAATCTTTGTTGCCCTAATATATAAATTTTGTAAAGCAGCTACTGGGGCGTGGAGTAGCCGAAGCTGAGGCTACACGTCGTGGCTACTTCATGCCCCAGTAGCCTCTTTGCTCCTCCTACCCTGAGATCTTCAGCACGCGGCTCCTACTTGTCCGAGAAGCCGCAGTTCTGCGCAGTAGCGCCTGCTTCGGAGCAGTGGCCACAGGCCTGCATTCTGCGCATGCGCAGAAAGCCGGCTTCTCGGATGAGGGCGTGCAGGTAGATCTCAGGGTAGTAGGAGCAAAGAGGCTACTGGGGCGTGGAGTAGCCACGACGTGTAGCCTAATGTCCGGCTACTCTACGCCCCAGTAGCCGCTTTACAAAATTAACATATGTGGGGACGTGAGGATTAGTTCTAAAAAGGGCTATCCTCATGTTCCATACATGCACCTAACACCCGTTCTACCTTTTATAGGTAGAATCATCCCTTTAAGTAGGGGACCGCCTGTACTAGTGTTTTTTACACCTCACAAATTCTGGATGGGCGATTTAGCAGAGCTTGTCTAGCACTTTTCTGGTGTACAAGCCCTGAAATAGTCACAATTCCTAGAGCACAGCCAGGAATTGCATTTATTTCTTTCCTTATGCTGCTTGAAGTTAAGGGAGTCATCTTGATCGGCGCCTGCACACTAGCTATAGCCTACACCCTAGCACCTTCCATATGACGACTTGAGACTCCCACTTCGGGCGGCGCCCCCTGCTCGGTGAGCAGGGGCAGCATTTTGTGAGCTTGCATTGCATTGGCTGCCTAGGTCTGCAGTAGCCTTCTGTTTAGTATCAGAGTTTGGTTTCTTTTATTCTTCTCCATAAGAGAAGAATGTGTCATTTGGGCCGTACATTAAAAACAATATAATTAATATAACAATATAAATTGTGCTGCATTTGGATTTTTTTCCAGCTTCCCAATACATTGTATGGAATATTTAATACTAGACACTAGGAAATACAGTTAAAAAGCCTCATACAGCTCTAAATAGAACGGCTCTGGCTTTTGGAAGGTGAAAAAATGGAAAAAGGCTGTGGCCCTAAGGGTGCGGTCACACATAGCTCTAGTGTTCGGTTTCCTAACGCAATGCTAGCGCACGGGGCAGGCATCGGTCCAATCCCATTTGTGTTTCCAGTGAAATGCATGCAATCGGTAACCCGCACCTGTTGTCCTGCTTTTAGACAATACAAGGCACCGGGTGCTGATTACAGATCACATGCGTTTCACTGGGATTGCGTATGCGATTGGGCTGATAAAACCATAAAAGGTTAAACCTACCATGAGGAATCTAAGAGAAGTAGATGTGATGGTAGATGCCTCCTGCTGCCTCTGCCTTAATCTGTAATCTAATAATCCTGGATCCTTAAACTTTATTTTAGTAATATGCAAATGAGCTGCAGAGGCTACTGGGGCGTGGAGAAGCCCTTGCTCCCAGTGCATTGCTTCTATCTTCGGATGAGATCTTCCCACCACTGTCCATGTCTCCATAGATGACAGCGAGCTCTGTAGTTTTCCAGCTCCTCATAACATGACTCTTGAGAAGTCAACGGGTTTACGGAGAAGGAATTGCCAAGCCGATAGCTATAATACGGAGGTGTGTCCGCAAACTATCTCTTAAATAATCTCCACACCCTTTACTGGAGAGGAGTCAAGATGGTTGTGATCCAAAAATCGGTGGAATAAGCTAAAGGCAAATCCTTCACTACAAAACATCGCTCCTCTGAAACCTTGAATTCATGTTCCTCAAGCTTCTCAGCCACCACCATATCTATTCCTGTTAACCCTTTCAGGACCTGGCCCTTTTTTGTTTTTTCATTTTCATTTTTCACTCCCCGTGATCAAAAATCCATAACTTTTTTATTTTTCCATGTCCAGAGCTGTGTGACAACTTGTTTTCTGCGTAACAAATTACACTTCATAGAGAAGATATTTATTGTTCCATGCCGTGTACTGGGAAGCGGGGAAAAAATTCCAAATGCAGTGAAATTGGTAAAAAAACGGATTTGTGCCGTTTTCTTGTGGGCTTGGATCTTACGGATTTCACTGTGCGCCCCAAATGACATGTCTACTTTATTCTTTGGGTCGGTGCGATTACGGGGATACCAAATTTATATAGGTTTTATAATGTTATCATACATTTAAAACGTCCTGTACAAAAATTTTTTGGGGGATTTTGCCATCTTCTGGCGCTAATAACTTTTTTAGAATTTGGTGTATGGAGCTGTGGGTTTTGCAGATTTTGATAACGTTTACAATGTTATCAATTTTAGGACTGTACAACTTTGTGATCACTTTTTATAGAATTTTTTTATTTTTTTTAAATGACAAAAAAGTGCCATTTTCGACTTTTCCGTTACGGGATTAAACGCAGTGAAAAAACGTTATGATATTTTGATAGATCGGGTATTTTCGGACGCGGCGATACCTAATGGGGGTCATTTACTAAGGGCCCGATTCACGTTTTCCCGACGTGTTACCCGAATATTTCCGATTTGCGCCGATTTTCCCTGTATTGCCCCGGGATTTTGGCGCACGCGATCAGATTGTGGCGCATCGGCGCTGGCATGCACGTGACGGAAATCGGGGGGCGTGGCCGAACGGTAACCCGACGGATTCGGAAAAACCGCTGCATATAGAAAAACAAAATAGGTCGCACGGGCCATACTCACATGCACCACGATGAAGACGATGAACTCCGGGGCATCTCGGCGGACCTCGGCACAGCAGCGCCACCTGGTGGACATCGGGCGCAGGACCTTCATGAATCGCCAGAAGACCCGAACGCTCGTCAGAGAAGCCGCCGCTGGAACGCGAATGGACCGGGTAAGTAAATGTGCCCCATAGTGTTTATGATTTTTACTGTTTATTTATATTTATATCAGTTCTAGGGAGAGGGGGGTGATTTGAGTTTTTACGGGTTTTTATTATAATTTTTTTTTTTAAACTTTTTTTTTATTTTTACTATTTTTCAGACTCCCTAGGGTACTTTAACCCTAGGGTGTCTGTACGATCCTATCATATACTGCCATACAACAGTATGGCAGTATATGGGGATTTTACTCCTCATACATTACAATGTGCTGATAGCACATTGTAATGCATGGGTTAACCCGAAGTACCCACGGGTCTTCGTGAGACCCGAGGCTACCATGGCGACGGATCGGCACTCCCCGATGACGTCACGGGGAGCGACGATCCTCGAAAAGATCTTTTTTAAGCCGCCGGCAGCTTTGCTGGCACCGATCGCGGGTGTTACCGGTAAGTCTTTGCTGCATATTGCAGCACCCGCATATTGCAGCACTTGCACCTGCGCCCGACCCGTGATGTGCTATTACGTCACGGGTCGTGAACAGGTTAATAGAATAAAGCCAGGATTACAATGATTCTTATACTTCAGATAATGTAAAAAAAATATTGAAGACTAAAAAAAACTACACATTGTAAAACTTTAAATCTATATGTAATCCCCCCCCCCAAATTAAAAAAAACTATTTGGTGTCATAAATTAAGGTAAAATCTTCCATAAGAATCCATCATGATGAACCAGGGACACTTACTCTTAGATACAGGCACAGGGACTGTGGTATTTTCTTGTATTAGTTATCCGTGGCCTAATTCCTTGTAAAATCAAATTTTATTATTATTCTAATTAGCTTGAGGGGCTCTGGGGGGTGTTTCCAGAGCCCCATAGTGATGTGTTTACACTCACTGTTACAATGAGCAGAGTAGGTCTGCTATACCACACAGGCAGAGGGAGGAAGGAGAGAGCAGGGGGTTGGTGAGACATGTTCTGCTCATCTGCTGAGCCTGTGAATCTTCAGATCAGAGGGGCTCTGTTAAGCCCCTCCTTGAAGCCCCTCTGGGTCATTAGCATAATTATATAAGTCGAGGTAGAAGCAAGGAGGCTGAGGATAGCAAATATAAGAAGATTACTATAGTCACAGTGCCTGGATCTATGAGTAACGTCACTGGTTTATCATGATGGAGTTTATTGGAAGATTTCCTTTAAGTGATTTATTTCTAAAACGTTTTTAAATTATAATTTTAATCCTGACTAATTATACATGTTATATTCATAACAATGATGGTGTCATATGTAAATATACGGTAATGATCGTATGTTCAATACTAATGGACACATTACACGTACATAACTCAGAACAAAAAGGGAACATTTTTGTTCATTAAATTAATGTATAGAAAATTGCAACAACAACATCAATTGCTAGAACCTGATGCCCCTGAGAAATAATCAGCTTGTCCTGCTTCACCTCTGTCTTAGAACTTGAGGAAATTCTTCAGAATCCTTCAGAGTGAAGACACAAGAGAAACTGTATCTTGAAAACAAAGACGTCATAACACAACAATGTCCTGTCCCTTCTGTCACCCAAAGGGACGCGCTCACACAGTTAGTGAGGAGTGGACTTGTTGAGGTTGGGGTTTGCTGAGTTCTGCTGAACTTTGAACAAATGTTCAGTTTGGATATGTGAACCAGAAAGGGACCACAAGTGAGTCATTAGTGTTTCATAGTATCATAGTATATATAAGGCTGGAAAAAGACTATCGAGTCCATCAAGTCCAGACTTTAAGAATTAATCAAATGTTTTTTCCTCATAACCTGCAATATTTTTAATCTCCAGAAAGTCATCCAGGCTTCTCTTGAACATATTTATAGAGTCCGCCATAACAACCTCCTGCGGCAGAGAGTTCCATAGTCTCACTGCTCTTACAGTAAAGAACCTTTGTCTATGGTGATGGTAAATCCACCTCTCCTCTAGGTGTAGAGGATGCCCCCTGTCTGTGATGATGGTGATACATCTCTCCTCTAGGTGTAGAGGATGCCCCCTGTCTGTGATGATGGTGATACGTCTCTCCTCTAGGTGTAGAGGATGCCCCCTGTCTATGATGATGGTGATACATCTCTCCTCTAGGTGTAGAGGATTCCCCCTGTCTATGGTGATGGTGATACGTCTCTCCTCTAGGTGTAGAGGATGCCCCTGTCTATGATGATGGTGATACGTCTCTCCTCTAGGTGTAGAGGACGCCCCCTGTCTATGATGATGGTGATACGTCTCTCCTCTAGGTGTAGAGGATGCCCCCTGTCTATGATGATGGTAGAACCCCCTCTCCTCTAGGTGTAGAGGATGCCCCCTGTCTATGATGATGGTGATACATCTCTCCTCTAGGTGTAGAGGATGCCCCCTGTCTATGATGATGGTGATACGTCTCTCCTCTAGGTGTAGAGGATGCCCCCTGTCTATGATGATGGTGATACATCTCTCCTCTAGGTGTAGAGGACGCCCCCTGTCTATGATGATGGTGATATATCTCTCCTCTAGGTGTAGAGGATGCCCCCTGTCTATGATGATGGTGATACATCTCTCCTCTAGATGTAGAGGACGCCCCCTGTCTATGATGATGGTGATACATCTCTCCTCTAGGTGTAGAGGACGCCCCCTGTCTATGATGATGGTGATACATCTCTCCTCTAGGTGTAGAGGATGCCCCCTGTCTATGATGATGGTGATACATCTCTCCTCTAGGTGTAGAGGATGCCCCCTGTCTGTGATGATGGTGATACATCTCTCCTCTAGGTGTAGAGGATGCCCCTGTCTATGATGATGGTGATACGTCTCTCCTCTAGGTGTAGAGGACGCCCCCTGTCTATGATGATGGTGATACGTCTCTCCTCTAGGTGTAGAGGATGCCCCCTGTCTATGATGATGGTGATACATCTCTCCTCTAGGTGTAGATGATGCCCCCTGTCTATGATAATGGTGATACGTCTCTCCTCTAGGTGTAGAGGATGCCCCCTGTCTATGATGATGGTGATACATCTCTCCTCTAGGTGTAGAGGATGTCCCCGGTCTATGATGATGGTGATACGTCTATCCTCTAGGTGTAGAGGATGCCCCCTGTCTATGATGATGGTGATACATCTCTCCTCTAGGTGTAGAGGACACCCCCTGACTATGATGATGGTGATACGTCTCTCCTCTAGGTGTAGAGGATGCCCTCTGTCTATGATGATGGTGATACGTCTCTCCTCTAGGTGTAGAGGATGCCCCCTGTCTATGATGATGGTGATACATCTCTCCTCTAGGTGTAGAGGATTCCCCCTGTCTATGGTGATGGTGATACGTCTCTCCTCTAGGTGTAGAGGATGCCCCTGTCTATGATGATGGTGATACGTCTCTCCTCTAGGTGTAGAGGACGCCCCCTGTCTATGATGATGGTGATACGTCTCTCCTCTAGGTGTAGAGGATGCCCCCTGTCTATGATGATGGTAGAACCCCCTCTCCTCTAGGTGTAGAGGATGCCCCCTGTCTATGATGATGGTGATACATCTCTCCTCTAGGTGTAGAGGATGCCCCCTGTCTATGATGATGGTGATACGTCTCTCCTCTAGGTGTAGAGGATGCCCCCTGTCTATGATGATGGTGATACATCTCTCCTCTAGGTGTAGAGGACGCCCCCTGTCTATGATGATGGTGATATATCTCTCCTCTAGGTGTAGAGGATGCCCCCTGTCTATGATGATGGTGATACATCTCTCCTCTAGATGTAGAGGACGCCCCCTGTCTATGATGATGGTGATACATCTCTCCTCTAGGTGTAGAGGACGCCCCCTGTCTATGATGATGGTGATACATCTCTCCTCTAGGTGTAGAGGATGCCCCCTGTCTATGATGATGGTGATACATCTCTCCTCTAGGTGTAGAGGATGCCCCCTGTCTGTGATGATGGTGATACATCTCTCCTCTAGGTGTAGAGGATGCCCCTGTCTATGATGATGGTGATACGTCTCTCCTCTAGGTGTAGAGGACGCCCCCTGTCTATGATGATGGTGATACGTCTCTCCTCTAGGTGTAGAGGATGCCCCCTGTCTATGATGATGGTGATACATCTCTCCTCTAGGTGTAGATGATGCCCCCTGTCTATGATAATGGTGATACGTCTCTCCTCTAGGTGTAGAGGATGCCCCCTGTCTATGATGATGGTGATACATCTCTCCTCTAGGTGTAGAGGATGTCCCCGGTCTATGATGATGGTGATACGTCTATCCTCTAGGTGTAGAGGATGCCCCCTGTCTATGATGATGGTGATACATCTCTCCTCTAGGTGTAGAGGACACCCCCTGACTATGATGATGGTGATACGTCTCTCCTCTAGGTGTAGAGGATGCCCTCTGTCTATGATGATGGTGATACATCTCTCCTCTAGGTGTAGAGGACGCCCCCTGTCTATGATGATGGTGATACGTCTCTCCTCTAGGTGTAGAGGATGCCCCCTGTCTATGATGATGGTGATACGTCTCTCCTCTAGGTGTAGAGGATGTCCCTGTCTATGATGGTGGTGATACGTCTCTCCTCTAGGTGTAGAGGATGCCCCCTGTCTATGATGATGGTGATACGTCTCTCCTCTAGGTGTAGAGGATACCCCCTGTCTATGATGATGGTAATACGTCTCTCCTCTAGGTGTAGAGGATGCCCCTGTCTATGATGATGGTGATACATCTCTCCTCTAGGTGTAGAGGACGTTCCCTGTCTATGATGATGGTGATACATCTCTCCTCTAGGTGTAGAGGATGCCCCCTGTCTATGATGATGGTGATACATCTCTCCTCTAGGTGTAGAGGATGCCCCCTGTCTATGATGATGGTGATACGTCTCTCCTCTAGGTGTAGAGGATGCCCCCTGTCTATGATGATGGTGATACATCTCTCCTCTAGGTGTAGAGGATGCCCCCTGTCTATGATGATGGTGATACGTCTCTCCTCTAGGTGTAGAGGATGTCCCCTGTCTATGATGATGGTGATACATCTTTCCTCTAGGTGTAGAGGATGTCCCCGGTCTATGCTGATGGTGATACGTCTCTCCTCTAGGTGTAGAGGATGCCCCCTGTCTATGATGATGGTGATACATCTCTCCTCTAGGTGTAGAGGACACCCCCTGACTATGATGATGGTGATACGTCTCTCCTCTAGGTGTAGAGGATGCCCCCTGTCTATGATGATGGTGATACATCTCTCCTCTAGGTGTAGAGAACGCCCCCTGTCTATGATGATGGTGATACGTCTCTCCTCTAGGTGTAGAGGATGCCCCCTGTCTATGATGATGGTGATACGTCTCTCCTCTAGGTGTAGAGGATGTCCCTGTCTATGATGGTGGTGATACGTCTCTCCTCTAGGTGTAGAGGATGCCCCCTGTCTATGATGATGGTGATACGTCTCTCCTCTAGGTGTAGAGGATGCCCCCTGTCTATGATGATGGTGATACGTCTCTCCTCTAGGTGTAGAGGATGCCCCTGTCTATGATGATGGTGATACATCTCTCCTCTAGGTGTAGAGGACACCCCCTGTCTATGATGATGGTGATATGTCTCTCCTCTAGGTGTAGAGGACACCCCCTGTCTATGATGATGGTGATATGTCTCTCCTCTAGGTGTAGATGATGACCCCTGTCTATGATGATGGTGATACATCTCTCCTCTAGGTGTAGATGATGCCCCCTGTCTATGATGATGGTGATACGTCTCTCCTCTAGGTGTAGAGGATGCCCCCTGTCTATGATGATGGTGATACGTCTCTCCTCTAGGTGTAGAGGATGTCCCCTGTCTATGGTGATGGTGATACATCTCTCCTCTAGATGTAGAGGACGCCCCCTGTGTATGATGATGGTGATACGTCTCTCCTCTAGGTGTAGAGGATGCCCCCTGCCTATGATGATGGTGATACATCTCTCCTCTAGGTGTAGAGGACGCCCCCTGTATATGGTGATGGTAGAACCGCCTCTCCTCTAGGTGTAGAGGACGCCCCCTGTCTATGATGATGGTGATACGTCTCTTCTCTAGGTGTAGATGATGCCCCCTGTCTATGATGATGGTGATACGTCTCTCCTCTAGGTGTAGAGGATGCCCCCTGTCTATGATGATGGTGATACGTCTCTCCTCTAGGTGTAGAGGATGCCCCCTCAGGGCCGGCTCCAGGTTTCAGTGGGCCCCTGGGCTATAGAGCCTCAGTGGGCCCCTTAACAGTGAACTTATGTAGCGACATTAAAAAACAAAAACTTAAAATACCAAAACACATACGCACAGATAGACAGAATATATACACACACATCCAGTATATGCAATACATACGCACAGCTATACAACATATATACATACGCATCCAGTTTATACAACAAATACACACAGATATACAGCATATATACACATACATCCAGAATATACAGCATACGCACAGCTATACAGCATATTTACACACACATCCAGTATATACACAACACATACACACAGATATACAGCATATATACACATACATCCAGTATATACACAACACATACACACAGATATACAGCATATATACACATACATCCAGTATATGCAGCATACACACACACATACAACATATATACACATACATCCAGTATACACACAACATACACACACATATACAACATATATACACATAAACATGTATTTACAGATGTAGCAATTATACTTACCTCAGCTGGATGTCACTCGGTCGGGACGTGGAAGGGGACCGCGTAGGAGAGGGCGGACAGGCCTATGATGCATGCGGCCTGGGCTGTACATGAGGCGTGCAGGCCCGGCCGGATGTGAAGTGCTCGGCCGGGTGAGATGGAAGGCGCGCGGGCCGGGCTGCAGGTGAAGCAGGTGGGCTGGGCTGGGTAGGGCAGGGCAGGCGGGCAGGGCGGACGCCCCCTGACTATGATGATGCTGATACGTCTCTCTAGGTGTAGAGGATGCCCCCTGTCTATGATGATGGTGATACGTCTCTCCTCTAGGTGTAGAGGATGCCCCCTGTCTATGATGATGGTGATACATCTCTCCTGTAGGTGTAGAGGGCGCCCCCTGTCTATGGTGATGGTGATATCTCTCCTCTAGGTGTAGAGGATGCCCCCTGTCTATGATGATGGTGATACGTCTCTCCTCTAGGTGTAGAGGACGCCCCCTGTCTATGGTGATGGTGATACATCTCTCCTCTAGGTGTAGAGGATGCCCCCTGTCTATGATGATGGTGATACGTCTCTCCTCTAGGTGTAGAGGATGTCCCCTGTCTATGGTGGTGGTGATACTTCTCTCCTCTAGGTGTAGAGGATGCCCCTGTCTATGATGATGGTGATATGTCTCTTCTCTAGGTGTAGAGGATGCCCCCTGTCTATGATGATGGTGATACGTCTCTCCTCTAGATGTAGAGGACGCACCCTGTGTATGATGATGGTGATACGTCTCTCCTCTAGGTGTAGAGGATGTCCCCTGTCTATGGTGATGGTGATACATCTCTCCTCTAGATGTAAAGGACGCCCCCTGTGTATGATGATGGTGATACGTCTCTCCTCTAGGTGTAGAGGACGCCCCCTGTCTATGGTGATGGTGATACATCTCTCCTCTAGGTGTAGAGGACGCCCCCTGTCTATGATGATGGTAGAATTACCTCTCCTCTAGGTGTAGAGGATGCCCCCTGTCTATGATGATGGTGATACATCTCTCCTCTAGGTGTAGAGGATGCCCCCTGTCTATGATGATGGTGATATGTCTCTCCTCTAGGTGTAGAGGATGTCCCCTGTCTATGATGATGGTGATACGTCTCTCCTCTAGGTGTAGAGGACGCCCCCTGTCTATGATGATGGTGATACGTCTCTTCTCTAGGTGTAGAGGATGCCCCCTGTCTATGATGATGGGGATACGTCTCTCCTCTAGGTGTAGAGAATGCCCCCTGTCTATGATGATGGTGATACATCTCTCCTCTAGGTGTAGAGGACGCCCCCTGTCTATGATGATGGTGATACGTCTCTCCTCTAGGTGTAGAGGACGCCCCCTGTCTACGGTGATGGTACATCTGCCTCTCCTCTAGGTGTAGAGGATGCCCCGTCTATGATGATGGTGATACATCTCTCCTCTAGGTGTAGAGGATGCCCCCTGTCTCTGATGATGGTGATATGTCTCTCCTCTAGGTGTAGAGGATGCCCCCTGTCTATGATGGTGGTGATATGTCTCTCCTCTAGGTGTAGAGGATGCCCCCTGTCTATGGTGATGGTAGAACCTCCTCTACTCTAGGTGTAGAGGATGCCCCCTGTCTATGATGATGGTGATACGTCTCTCCTCTAGGTGTAGAGGATGTCCCCTGTCTATGGTGATGGTAGAACCACCTCTCCTCTAGGTGTAGAGGATAACCCCGGTCTAGGGTGATGGTAGTACTGCCTTTCCGGTGGTGAGGAGCTGATCCCAAACTTCTGGAGTCTGTAAGTCTTGAAACCCAAACCTGTAATGTTTGTCACAGATCTAAACATTAAGGTTTGGGTCTTCTCAACCTTATACACAATTCACACTCATTACCAAGGAGCCTCCTTGCTATTCTTCCTCCGAGTCTCAGAGTCCCCCACTGATTCTGTTGCTGTTTTCAATAAATATTTGCTTCTTATTTTCCAATGTTATGTTTTTATGTTTCAATAATAATTAGACTTTATGTGCAAAGTATTACCTTGCTGCCAGCGAATGAGAATACTTGTTTCCATACAGAGGCTGTAACCCTTTACAAACTGTAACTCAGGGTGGGCAATTCATTTTCCCATGGGACCACATGAGGTCCGGACTAATATATTTAACTCAGTTCTACCCAATACTCAATGCCCCCTCTCATTATGTCCCCTTCCATTACTCCTCCATTCATAATACCCGCTCTCATCACACCCTCAATCATAATGCCATAGAAGTGAGAGGAGCAGCTCATTCTGCACTCATTGTAGTTACAGGATGGGGGACCCCATTCCCACTATAGATGCAGGTCCTGTCTGAGAAGTGGCCATTCATATACAACTCTTATGGTAACTCCAAAAACTGTTGAGCAGGGGATTGACCCTTCAAGTCTGACATCTCCCAAGTTGTCACTTACATTGACCAAGTTGACAACTTCCACTAAGACATTTCTGAGAACTGATTTCCTTTAAGTAAAAGATTTGTCAAGGTGAAGCTACCGCACCTCCGACAGTATGTGATGAGAGTGAATACAATGGCCACAAATCACAGCTCTGCCCATGGCAGGTCATCCCTACAGCCGGAGTGCTCCAACGTCACTAGAGTATGGTAAGTGATATCGATCATGATATACACTAGAGATGAAAATTCGAGAACAACACACAATTTCCTAAATGTCCAGGTCATTGGGGCAGATTTATTAACCCGGTCCTGTCGCGATCCCACGGTGCATTGTCCGACAAGGATTCGGGTCTGCCACGATTCACTAAGGTTGTGCGTCCAATTTCCTGCATGTGTCGCTTCTGCGCTGAGATCCGCCGGAATTCACATTCTTCTTCCTGGTGCTTGATCTTGTAACACAATTCCGTTTTTAAATTCTGCAGTTTGTCCAAATCCGTCGGGTTGTATGACGGCACGCCCCCCCGATTTCTGTCGCATGCAAGCCAGCGCCAATGCGCCATAATCCGATCACCTGCGTCAAAAATCCAGGGCAATTCGGCGCAAAATGGAAATATTCGGGAAGTTATTGGTGCTAATTTCCTTCATTTTCTGACACACCCTATTTTACTGGCGACAAACTTTCTGAATCCCTCTGGTAGCAGGTTGTCCAGATGAAGGCCAAAGGGGTGACCCTATCACCATGACCCTATCAGCCATAGCAAGAGAAGTTGTCCGAATTCTGTAATTTCCTGAATATTGTATCAATATTGAATATTGCACAAACTCATTCAAGTCCCCCAGGAGGGCCGGTCACCCACAAAAGACAAATACAAGAGAGGACAGGATAATGTGGAGAATCTCCATGGGGAATTGTTTCATCACTGCAGCTGAAATTTCTGCAAGTTCAGAACAGGGTAAGGTACAGACAGAGCTACAGGAAGCAGAAGAAGGTTTCTGTTTTATCCCAAATATGCTATTTCTACACCACCAACTCCTTTATACTCAATAGTTTCCTATACGACACTTACTATGGGTCTGAGTAAGAGAGGAGAGAAACAAGGATGGATTGGGACTATTGTTGGCAAAAGTGCTTTATTCACATCAGTGCAGGTTAGTTCTTCTCTAAAAATGTCTTATATGAATCTGATGATATTTATGAGAGATTTATGGAGCAGAACCCCCTTTTACTATTCTCTGTGTAATGAATAGGAGACATCATAGATGCATAGATGTTAGTCTCCAGCCACCAGCTCTGAGACAACGGATAACTAGAGACTGAGACTGCAGAGGGGAAACTGCTAAGCACTGCAGAAGACAATTTGATGGCCAGAAAAAGTGTAACTCCTCATATGCACACATTTATGCAAAGTTTGGCATCCACCACCTGCATATCAATAAATATCTCAAAGATGACACTGAGCGCTGTAGTTTTCCAGCTGCTCGTAGCCATCATAACGTGACTCTCCAGAAGTCAACGGGTTTATGGAGAAGGCATTGCCAAGCCAGTAGCTATAATATGGAGGTGCGCCGGCTTTTTAATAGCTGTAGTCACACCCTTTACTGGAGAGGAGTCAAGATGGATGTTATTGAATCCAAATATGGCTGAGAAAATTGTAAATTGTCTTCAACTGGAAGACCAAAGTAACGGGTCAACGTATATATCTGCTACACAGCTGGTCAGGCTCTTGTTCATCCGACACTTGTTTCAATCCCATCAAACACAAACATGCTCTGCTCAGTTGAGTGATGCTAGACTGGAGACTTTCACTCCTCTCTTGGAGTGGAAAGACACCACTTACAAGAGGATGGGGCCATTAAAATCCAATTGTCTGACTTCTCCTAATTCTTGACGTCGGGTGAGAGTCAGGAGATGGTAGTGACCAGTTTGGCTGATAAACATCTATTGGGTACGACCTGCCTAGAGCCGTTGTCATACCGTACTTACCTTTCCGTTATCCTCATACTTATACCCCCAGCTTTTAGGAGAATAGGGTCTATTGCTGAATATGCATGACTGGTGCTATGGCATTGCTGTTACCTGCTCTGATGCACATCAGAGATCTAGTCTCAGAGGGACTTTTGGTCCCCCTTCTCCCTAGTCATTGGGGGTTCCAACAGTCAGACCCCAAACTCATCAGCTACTATGTGGAAATGTAATGTATTTGTTTGGTGAGATTGAATTTTGACCGCTATTGTGACCAGGACTGGATTAAAATTGGTGGAAGCCTTGGGTCCAAAACTTTTGGGGCCCCCCACTGAATGTAGCCAAGACAGTTGTACATATAACTATTCTAAATTATCATAAATATTCTAAACTTTCTCCAACTTACACTGGCACCGGCACAGTGACAGGAGTACTGACTACTAGTCTCAGTTGGCATGCCAGTCCCACGTGCCACTGCTTCCCTGAGAGTTCTCTCTCCTCCTCTCACAGATCGGGCCTAGTGAGTTGTGAGGAAGGTCAATCTAACATTGGTTGGCTAGAACTTGGCTGGATCCAGTGTTAGGTACTAAGCAAGGGAATCAGGTGTCACTCTTCATGCAGCACAGCTCCTGAGAAGCACACTGCATGCAGAATGTGATTGAGTATGGCAGGATGGGTGCGCTCTCTCAGTGGCAGCCAGTAGGTCTCTGATGCAGCTTGGAGGCAGGTGCATGTGCAACATGGTGGAACTGTCACTGCGCATCACTCCCAGAGACACTCAACTCACAGCTGTGAGCTGACTGTCAGACATTGCTGGTAGGTGCCCCATTTTAAGTGGTGGGGGCCACGGGGCATGTGCCCCTGGAGCCCTCCCTATATTCCGTCCCAGATTGTGACTCCTTTGAGATATACCAACATGTCATTCCAAAGATCTGCTTTTTATTCTCCGAATAACTTGTCTGTTGCGTCATGCTAATTTTTCCAATATGATTTGTGTTTCAGCTTCTCACCATATTCAATAAATCTGCTTTTTGTCAATGAACCACACGAAGCCACTGGTTGGCTAATTGGTTGGCTAACAGCTACTAAAATCCCAGGATATTGTCTAGACTGGATACAATTGTAACAATTTCTCAATCTTGATTACATTTAGAGTCATTTGGGCTGTAGTGACCAGATCCAATCAGTTGCTCTGCCTCTAGTGGACAGTATTGGAAATACACAATTTTGCCGAGGTCGTTGCGTTCACTGTCCGGGCACGGGGCCAGCCTGGGGTTAATGAGGCTGAATACTATCAGGTTGTTACAGTGAGGTGATGAAAGAAGTTTTCTCTGCCAGCAGGGACCAGCGCCAGGCGTGGAAGGTGGAGAGATCGTCCTATGGAGAGACTCTTCCTCGGGGATGAGAGAAAGTTGTTGGAGTTTGGTGAATGAATCAGAAGTTGTTTCTTTTGTGTGAGTGAAAGTAAAGAAGTGCGCAACACTCCGGGATTAGGAACATGAGAGAGCAGTGATATGGGATTAATCATTTATCTAGTAGATAATCTGAGGTGATACAACAATCTTATTATTATATAATATTAGCCCCCCCCCACTGCAAACTGATGTCACGTGTCTATAGCAAAAAAGACTACTGCACCGCTAAAATATGAGATTATATAGAGTCTACGGGAAAGAAGGGGGAAGAAGATGCGATACATGAGAAAAGAGGAATTCAGGAACAAGCAGAGATTTCTGGAGCTTTAAGAAAGTTTCTATCTCACCCCAAGTGCTTTGCTCCCATTAGTAGAAGTCAGGGCCTCTCTTTAATGTCCTATACAATCCCAATGTTAATTCTGAGCAAAAGCAAAGAGATATTGTTACAGAAAGTCTGCTGCGGACAATAGCGAGCTTCTAGCTTGCCCTTAATTCAATCAGTAAGGCCAGTACTTAATAGGACATATTGGGGGTCATTTACTAAGGGCCCGATTCGCGTTTTCCCGACGTGTTACCCGAATATTTCCGATTTTCCCTGAATTGCCCCGGGTTTTTGGCGCATGCGATCGTATTGTGGCGCACCGGCATGCATGCGACAGAAATCGGGGGGGGCGTGGCCGAATGAAAACCCGACTGATTCGGAAAAACCGCCGCATATAAAAAAAAAAATGTCGCTCAGCACGCGCTTACCTTCACTCAGCCCGGCTCGGTGTACTCCAGAGCGCTCCGATGCTCTTCAGCGCAGCAGCGCCACCTGGTGGACGTCGGATGAACTACCTTAGTGAATCCCGGCCGGACCCGAATCCACCACAGAGAACGCGCCGCTGGATCGCGAATGGGCCGGGTAAGTAAATCTGCCCCATTATATCTCACCCCAAGTTCTTTATTCACATCAGTCCAGGTCTTTACTTCTCTATAATGTCCTATACGAACCTGCTGATGCTTCTGAGTGAGAACAGAGGCTGATGGAGATACTAGGAAGTTTTCTATCTCACCCCAAGTGCTTTCATATCAGTCTAGGTCAGTACTTCTCTATAATGCTCTATATGATTCTGCTGGTGCTTATGAGTGAGAAAGAAGAGACATGTGGATAGAAAAGGATTGCTGAGGATATTAGAGACAAACAGAGGCTGATGGAGATTAAAAAAACCAAGTATTTTTTATATAATGCGCCCGGTGTAGAGACGCGATGGGGATGATCGGCAGATCCAGTCTCTAGGAATAGATTCCCAGAACTTTCCAGCTCTTACATAAGATGTTATTTTGTGCTGTAAACATGAAGATTATCCGTGACTAACACTAGATGCCAGGTTTCCACATCTATCCGGATACGTTTATCTTACCTACAACCTGGAATCCGTGAAGAAGGAACCGTGACGGCGAATGTGAGAGACGTGCCACCTCCTGGTGACTAGTGGTACGACACCAACAGCTTCAAGGGAGAAGGACCCTATTTTCACAATATAATAACTGAGAATAATACATTTTTGAACATTTTTTACATCAAAATCCTCAAGGAAACTCCTAAATCAAATTTCTTTTTAAAACAATTTTTTTTAAAGTGCATTGAAAAACAAAAAACGGAACCGATTTAATACAAATATTTTTAAAAAATCCATGTGATGAGATTGTAGAAAGAAACGCATTTGCTCCATTTTCTTGTGGACACAGTGGGGCAGATTTACTTACCCGGCCCATTCGCGATCCAGCGGCGCGTTCTCTGCTCTGGATTCGGGTCCGGACGGGATTTATGAAGGTAGTTCCTCCGCCGTCCACCAGGTGCCGGAATGCACCGAGCTGGACCAGGTGAAGGTAAGCGCTCCCCAAGGGACACTTTTTCGGTTTGTAAATGCCGCGGTTTTTCCGAATACGTCAGGTTTTCGTTCAGCCACGCCCCCCCATTTCCGTCGCGCGCATGCCGGCGCCGATGCGCCACAATCCGATCGCGTGCGCCACAATCCCGGGGCAATTCAGGTACAATCGGCGCAAATCGGAAATATTCGGGTAACACGTCGGGAAAACGCGAATCGGGCCCTTAGTAAATGACCCCCAGTTTTTACATCCTGCACTGTGCGCTCCAAATGACACCTCCACATTATTCTTTTGGACGGTATGATCGCTGGGTTAACAAATTTACATAGGTTGTATTATGTTTTCATAATTTTTTTTAAAGTTCAAACATTTTATACAAAAAACATTTTATTCATTTTGCCATATCCTGACACTAATAACTTTTTCATACTTTGGCGCAGGGAGCTGTGTAAGGTGTCATGACCATGCACCTGTGTGACATTACATGACCGGGGATATAACGAGCCGTGCACCTGTGTGACATTACATGACCGGGGATATAACGAGCCGTGCACCTGTGTGACATTACATGATAGAGGATATAATGAGCCGTGCACCTGTGTGACATTACATGACCGGGGATATAACGAGCCGTGCACCTGTGTGACATTACATGATAGAGGATATAATGAGCCGTGCACCTGTGTGACATCACATGACCGGGGATATAACGAGCCATGCACCTGTGTGACATCACATGACCAGGGATATAGCAAGCCGTGCAGGGTCAGACTGGTGCGGCAGGGGGCCTGGGTATCCCCCGGTTGGCCCCGGTCCCAGACGACCAAAGTTATTGCAGGGGCCTCCGTTTGCATCGAAGGCCCCTGCCAATGATACTACTATAAATATATGCGGCCGCTACAGTGCCTAATCGGGATTCTCGCAGCACTGTAGAGACAGCCGCCCCCAGCATTGCCCCCTGCTTCTTTAAAGGAAACCTACCACTTCGGATGGGGCTTCTAAGCAACAGCTTATCTTCGTTATGTTCTTAAACGGTTTTAAGGCATTTAAACACTTTATTAATCTTTATATCCGAAGTAGCTTCCCCGCACCGTGGTCCGCGCTCAGCGCAACATGTGCGCGGCCGTGCGTGTGCCTGAATAGGAAGTGGTAGCACGCATGGTGCGCCGAGCGCGGACCACGGTGTGGGGAAGCTACTTCGGATGTAAAGATTAATAAAGTGTTTAAATGCCTTAAAACCGTTTAAGAACATAACGAAGATAAGCATCGGCACCAGCTCACCCTGCGCTGGTGCACGGCATGTGCTGCTTAGAAGCCCCATCCGAAGTGGTAGGTTTCCTTTAAAGAAGCAGGGGGCAATGCTGGGGGCGGCTGTCTCTACAGTGCTGCGAGAATCCCGATTAGGCACTGTAGCGGCCGCATATATTTATAGTAGTATCATTGGCAGGGGCCTCCGATGCAAACGGAGGTCCCTGCAATAACTTTGCACGTGGGCCCCTTCCTTATGTATAAATTTTAACCCCTTCCACTTCATTTACCCCCCTCAGGGGAACCCCTTGCTTACAGACTACCCCTAGTTACCTCTGGATGTTGGTAATTTACTGTACTTTAGCCTTAGGCTACAATAATCAGCTGTAACACTAAGGTTTTTTGTTAATTCTGGTTCTTTTGACAATCCAACATTTTTAAAAATCCATTTGTCACAGTGTTAAAAAGAAAAATTGTCTGGGGTTACAATTATAAAATATACAGTTCTTACTTACATACAAATTCAACTTAAGAACACACCTACAGAACCTATTGTGACGGGTGGTCCCGCGACCCATATCGCAGGTCGTGGGCTCACCCGTCTCCTGTCTCGCTCCCATCCGCTGTGCAATCGCGTCCTCGACTCCTAGGGTGCCGCCTTCTCTAAATTAAAAGGGCCAGCGCGCCATTAATTGGCGCTGGTTGTTTCCTCAAAATTCTATTTAAGCCTGAATCTTCCTTCAAACCTTGCCGGATCTTTGTGCCTTGTGCATTAGAGAAAGCTGAGTTTGATGCCTTGTGCTATTTCTGTGATTTCCCGTTGTGACCCCAGTTCTGTTTCTGACTTTGCTACTTTGCCGCCTGCCCTGACCTGTTGTTACGTCTTCGACTTTGATCCTATGTAGCTATGGGGAACAAAGACAGATTTTATTAAATTAAGTCCAATGACTGAATGTTTCCCAATTTGCCATGAATGCAGGATACCATAAAGCTTCTTGCAAACGTGGCTTTCTTCTTCCAATAGCTCCACACATGGTACATACAGGTATTGCAGCTTAGCCGTTTGGAAATGAACAGAACTTGCAATACCAGTTACAACCCGTGGTCAGCTGTTTTTAAGAAGAAAGCAGCCATGTCTTTCAGGCCCCAGACAACCCCTTTAACTTTTCTCTGTTTGCATTGCTAAATACAAGAAAAGTTAATTTTGCTGTACTGCAGTGGTCAAGACACTTGTATTTATAAATTGCGCTAAAATCCACTTGTCCATATGCGGATGCCTAAAGATAAACATTTAATATTTCCATGTAAAGAAAATTTCACTGGTGGGCCCTTGGCACCCCAGTTCGACCCTGGAGACGTGCACCTGTGTGACATCACATGACTAGGGATATAACGAGCCATGCACCTGTGTGACATCACATGACCAGGGATATAACGAGCCGTGCACCTGTGTGACATCACATGACCAGGGATATAACAAGTCGTGCACCTGTGTGACATCACACGACCAGGAATATAACGAGCCATGCACCTGTGTGACATCACATGACCAGGGATATAACAAGCCGTGCACCTGTGTGACATCACATAACTGGTGATATAACGAGCTGTGCACCTGTGTGACATCACATGACCAGGGATGTAACAAGCCGTGCACCTGTGTGACATCACATGACCGGGTATATAATGAGCCGCGCACCTGTGTGACATCACATGACCGGGGATATAACGAGCCGTGCACCTGTGTGACATCACATGACCAGGGATATAACAAGTCGTGCACCTGTGTGACATCACACGACCAGGAATATAACGAGCCGTGCACCTGTGTGACATCACATGACCAGGGATATAACAAGCCGTGCACCTGTGTGACATCACATAACTGGTGATATAACGAGCTGTGCACCTGTGTGACATCACATGACCAGGGATGTAACCAGCCGTGCACCTGTGTGACATCACATGACCAGGGATGTAACAAGCCGTGCACCTGTGTGACATCACATGACCGGGTATATAACGAGCCGCGCACCTGTGTGACATCACATGACCGGGGATATAACGAGCCGTGCACCTGTGTGACATCACATGACCAGGGATATAACAAGTCGTGCACCTGTGTGACATCACACGACCAGGAATATAACGAGCCGTGCACCTGTGTGACATCACATGACCAGGGATATAACAAGCCGTGCACCTGTGTGACATCACATAACTGGTGATATAACGAGCTGTGCACCTGTGTGACATCACATGACCAGGGATGTAACCAGCCGTGCACCTGTGTGACATCACATGATCGGGTATATAACGAGCCGCGCACCTGTGTGACATCACATGACCGGGTATATAACGAGCCGCGCACCTGTGTGACATCACATGACCGGGGATATAACGAGCCGTGCACCTGTGTGACATCACATGACCAGGGATATAACAAGTCGTGCACCTGTGTGACATCACACGACCAGGAATATAACGAGCCGTGCACCTGTGTGACATCACATGACCAGGGATATAACAAGCCGTGCACCTGTGTGACATCACATAACTGGTGATATAACGAGCTGTGCACCTGTGTGACATCACATGACCAGGGATGTAACCAGCCGTGCACCTGTGTGACATCACATGATCGGGTATATAACGAGCCGCGCACCTGTGTGACATCACATGACTGGGGATATAACGAGCTGTGCACCTGTGTGATATCCCATAACCGGGGACATAACAACCAGGCATATAATGAACTGCGCAACATCACATGACCAGGGAGCGGTGTTTACCCATATCAGGTGTAAGATTTGTCGGGGATGAAGATGGAAGCGCTGAGGGATAGGGTGGGGTTGGGGAGTGGAGGTGAGAGAGAATTAATTTATCTACATAATTTTTTTTCTCTGCCCAGGTAATGAGGGGGAAATAAGAATACAATATTAAATGGAATATCGTTTTTATGAGGGATCATGTAATAATTGTAATGATTTTGAGAGTATAATTTATACTTCCTAAAAAAAAGGACAATGTTTATTGAGTCCAACGGGGCACATTTACTTACCTGGCCCCTGCGCGATCTTGCACTTATTGCTACTGAACTTAACTTGGAATTATTACGCATGCAATATACTTCTATCAACGCTCTTAATTGTCACTGTGCATATTCAATAAAATATTAATTGACTCATAAAATCCCTGTAAATAACTGTATAAAATCTAATCAATCCTCAGTCAGTAAAATTTTATACAATGGCCATCGTAATATACGTTGCTTTTCTTTTCCAACAGATTTAAAAATCACATTCACTGATGTTATTCTGCATTGTACCAATAGGGGGCAAAAGGGAGGTGATCGAATTACACTTAAAATAAACAAGGAATGCAAAGAAATATTAATATTCTATTTCTGAATATGGAAGGCAATATATTGTAATAGTATATATAGGGGGCAGTAGCAAAGCAGTTATATTCCTGTATATAGGGGGCAGTATTATAGTAGTTATATTCTTGTACATAGGGGGCAGTATTATAGTAGTTATATTCTTGTACATAGGGGGCAGTACTATAGTAGTTATATTCTTGTACATAGGGGGCAGTATTATAGTAGTTATATTCTTGTACATAGGGGGCAGTATTATAGCAGTTATATTCCTGTACATAGGGGCAGTATTATAGTAGTTATATTCTTGTACATAGGGGGCAGTATTATAGTAGTTATATTCTTGTACATAGGTGGCAGTATTATAGTAGTTGTATTCTTGTACATAGGGAGCAGTATTATAGGAGTTATATTCTTGTACATAGGGGGCAGTATTCTAGTAGTTATATTCTTGTACATAAGGGGCAGTATTATAGTAGTTATATTCTTGTACAAAGGGGGCAGTATTATAGTAGTTATATTCTTGTACATAGCGGCAGTATTATAGTAGTTATATTCTTGTACATAGGGGACAGTATTATAGTAGTTATATTCTTGTATATAGGGGGCAGTATTATAGTAGTTATATTCTTGTACATAGGGGGCAGTATTATAGTAGTTATATTCTTGTACAAAGGGGGCAGTATTATAGTAGTTATATTCTTGTACATAGGTGGCAGTATTATAGTAGTTGTATTCTTGTACATAGGGAGCAGTATTATAGGAGTTATATTCTTGTACATAGGGGGCAGTATTCTAGTAGTTATATTCTTGTACATAAGGGGCAGTATTATAGTAGTTATATTCTTGTACAAAGGGGGCAGTATTATAGTAGTTATATTCTTGTATATAGGGGGCAGTATTATAGTAGTTATATTCTTGTACATAGGGGCAGTATTATAGTAGTTATATTCTTGTACATAGGGGGCAGTATTATCGTAGTTATATTCTTGTACATAGGGGCAGTTTTATAGTAGTTATTTTCTTGTACATAGGTGGCAGTATTATAGTAGTTATATTCTTGTACATAGGTGGCAGTATTATAGTAGTTATATTCTTGTACATAGGTGGCAGTATTATAGTAGTTGTATTCTTGTACATAGGGGGCAGTAATATAGTAGTTATATTCTTGTACATAAGGGCAAGTATTATAGTAGTTATATTCTTGTACATAGGGGGCAGTATTATAGAAGTTATAGTCTTGTACATAGGGGGCAGTATTATAGTAGTTATATTCTTGTATATAGGGGGCAGTATTATCGTGGTTATATTCTTGTACATAGGGGCAGTATTATAGTAGTTATATTCTTGTACATAGGGGGCAGTATTATAGGACGTATATTCTTGTACATAGGGGGCAGTATTCTAGTAGTTATATTCTTGTACATAAGGGGCAGTATTATAGTAGTTATATTCTTGTACATAAGGGGCAGTATTATAGTAGTTATATTCTTGTTCAAAGGGGGCAGTATTATAGTAGTTATATTCTTGTACATAGCGGCAGTATTATAGTAGTTATATTCTTGTACATAGGGGACAGTATTATAGTAGTTATATTCTTGTATATAGGGGGCAGTATTATAGTAGTTATATTCTTGTACATAGGGGGCAGTATTATAGTAGTTATATTCTTGTACATAGGGGGCAGTATTATAGTAGTTATATTCTTGTACATAGGGGGCAGTATTATAGTAGTTGTATTCTTGTACATAGGGAGCAGTATTATAGGAGTTATATTCTTGTACATAGGGGGCAGTATTCTAGTAGTTATATTCTTGTACATAAGGGGCAGTATTATAGTAGTTATATTCTTGTACAAAGGGGGCAGTATTATAGTAGTTATATTCTTGTATATAGGGGGCAGTATTATAGTAGTTATATTCTTGTACATAGGGGGCAGTATTATAGTAGTTATATTCTTGTACATAGGGGGCAGTATTATCGTAGTTATATTCTTGTACATAGGGGCAGTTTTATAGTAGTTATTTTCTTCTACATAGGTGGCAGTATTATAGTAGTTATAGTCTTGTACATAGGGGGCAGTATTATAGTAGTTATAGTCTTGTACATAGGTGGCAGTATTATAGTAGTTGTATTCTTGTACATAGGGGGCAGTAATATAGTAGTTATATTCTTGTACATAAGGGCAAGTATTATAGTAGTTATATTCTTGTACAAAAGGGGCAGTATTATAGTAGGTATATTCCTGTACATAGGGGGCAGTATTATAGTAGTTATATTCTTGTATATAGGGGGCAGTATTATCGTAGTTATATTCTTGTACGGAGGGGCAGTATTATAGTAGTTATATTCTTGTACATAGGTGGCAGTATTATAGTAGTTATATTCTTGTACATAGGGGCAGTATTATAGTAGTTATATTCTTGTACATAGGTGGCAGTATTATAGTAGTTATATTCTTGTACATAGGGGGCAGTATTATAGTAGTTATATTCTTGTACATAGGTGGCAGTATTATAGTAGTTATATTCTTGTACATAGGGGACAGTATTATAGTAGTTATATTCTTGTACATAGGTGGCAGTATTATAGTAGTTGTATTCTTGTACATAGGGGGCAGTATTATAGTAGTTATATTCTTGTACATAGGTGGCAGTATTATAGTAGTTATATTCTTGTACATAGGGGACAGTATTATAGTAGTTATATTCTTGTACATAGGTGGCAGTATTATAGTAGTTGTATTCTTGTACATAGGGGGCAGTATTATAGTAGTTATATTCTTGTACATAGGGGAAGTATTATAGTAGTTATATTCTTGTACATAGGGGGCAGTATTATAGTAGTTATATCCTTATACATAGGGGGCAGTATTCTAGTAGTTATATTCTTGTACATAAAGGGAAGTATTATAGTAGTCATATTCTTGTACAAAGGGAGCAGTATTATAGTAGGTATATTCCTGTACATAGGGGGCAGTTTTATAGTAGTTATATTCTTGTATATAGGGGGCAGTATTATAGTAGTTATATTCTTGTACATAAGGGGAAGTAATATCGTAGTTATATTCTTGTACATAGGGGGCAGTATTATAGTAGTTATATTCCTGTACATAGGGGGCAGTATTATAGTAGTTATATTCCTGTACATAGGGGGCAGTATTATAGTAGTTATATTCTTGTACATAGGGGGCAGTATTATAGTAGTTATATTCTTGTACATAGGGGGCAGTATTATAGTAGTTATATTCTTGTACATAGGGGGCAGTATTATAGTAGTTATATTCCTGTACATAGGGGGCAGTATTATAGTAGTTATATTCTTGTACATAGGGGCAGTATTATAGTAGTTATATTCTTGTATATAGGGGGCAGTGTTATAGTAGTAATATATTTGTACATAGGCGGCAGTATTATTGTAGTAATATTTTTGTACATAGGGGGCAGTATTATAGTAGTTATATCTTTACCTCTATTTTACTTGTGTGTATAGCACAGCATTATACATCTTCCCTCGGAGGGATCAGCAGTATGCATAATATATTATGGATTGTGGGAATGTCAGTCACAATCTTTCCTGTCGGATTCTGATTACCATGTAAATGTATTGGAATGCTGACAATCTGGTTCTCGATGCCATGAGGCTATTACAAAACCTATATATATTTTTATTGTTATATTTAGATTGACAATGATTGAGTTACTAAATATGTTTGTCCATATCCAAGCCTGGGAGATCTTCAAGGATCAAGATGAGAGATATCTTCTTTATATTTCTAGAGGTTGGTAATCCAGCCATGAACAATAGATAGAAGCCCAATGTCACTGTTTGCTAATATATGTGATGGAGAGTTTAGTCACTGGAATGGAAGCTGAGCTGCAGTTACCTGATCTGGCCACTATACAGAGAACGGAGCTGTGCTTCCATCTACCATCTCTAGGTTGCTTCTGCTATCAGCGTAGCCAGCAGATGGCGTTGCTGAGTTCTGAACCTCCACCGATCCCTCACTGCTGACCTATGGCCAATGGTTCATTGGGGGGCCATATTATTTGCTTTTTACCAGTTTTTTGGCATTTTTTTCTTTTGTTGCACCATATTTATTGAAGTGTCGGTACCACAATATTGCTCCTTTTCCGACACTCACATCTACTTTGGGGGGGGGGGGGGGGGGCTAATAATCACAAAACTTTTCCTGCACTTCCAGGTTTTAAACACTTTTTTGGTGCATTTTTGGTGCTCAAACAGATGATCTGAAGACTGGTCTACTGTGTTGTATTTTACCTTTTTGAATGTGGAGACAATTTAGATCCTTTTTGGTCGTGTGCCAATTCATTAACCCCTTGTGCCACAATCTAGCATCCCTGGGTAAAGTAATGCACAATTCATGTGCCAAAAATCCGGACCCTGTAGCAATATTGATAAATGCTCCTCATAAAGTGTCTCTTCCATAAAACTAAATAGTGAGAGCTGTGACTCTTGCCAATTAGCCTAAATTTGGACCCTGGTGGCCACTTTGTAGGACAGATCTGTGATCTGAGAACCCCCTATACAGTCCCTGGTGGCCATCCTTATGGACAGTTTTGGGATCTGAGAACACCTTATTAGGTCCCTAATAAAAATCCAATAGGGCAGGTCTCAAAATTGTCCCTAGTGGTCAACACATAGACAGGTATGAGGTCCAAGAACCCCTTATATATTCCCTGCTGACCACCCCATAGGGCAAATATGGAGTCTGAGAACAACCAATTTGGTTCCTTTTAGACCCCATAAAAGGAAGATATGGAGTCTGAGAAGTACCTATATGGTGCAAGGTGGCAACCTCATAGGAGAGGTAAGGGATGAGAACCCCCTATATATTCCCTAGTGGGCACCCCAAAGTGCAGATATGAGGACTATGAATCCTATATAGTCCCAGGTGTGGTGCCAAGTAGACAATTTAGGAGATGCAGGAGAAAACAATTTGTCCTCAAGATTCCTGTAAATTGGATTGATGGGACAATAGATGTGGTTAACTGTCTTGATTGTCCGGCTCATTGGGGGGAGGGTAGCTGAGGGGGGGGGGGGGGAGGAATTACTAAAGACATTTTAAGATATTTAAAATTGATAGACCCTTCCGATACTATGAGTTTTCTCGACTGAGGGTGCATGTAGCTGCTAGGATCTGGCCTCAGTCCTATCTGATACATAGTATCACATACTGTATCGTCACATGTATCAATGGCCAAGAATAAAAGTAACAGAATGTTCTAAACAATTAGATAAGTGAAATCTCTATCTATCTGAATGTATCTATGTCCAGATCTGTGTATCCATAGATCTTAATTAGCTGTAGGTGCCCATCCCAGGTTATATAATGGTGTAGCATATGGTATATGACAGAGACATTATATACCTATACTACATATGCTCAGTTATCATCAAATGCTCTAGACCACCAGGACTGCTATCAGAGGAAACTTTTCTAGATAGAACTGACATATACAGACTGCATGTCTGTATATGGTACTGAATGTATAAATATATTGTGTATATACTGGATGTGTGTATTTATATACTGCGTGTCTGTATTTGGTACTGTATGCATGTGTATATGTGTATATACTTTCTTTATATACTGTATGTGTGTATATGGAGTGTTAATAGTGATACATGTGTGTATATATGGGATTTATATACTGTATGTGTAATAATATGATGTTTATATGCTGTATGTGTGCGTATATATGATGTATGGTGTGTACATACTGGATGTGTGTATTTATATACTGTGTGTCTGTATTTGGTACTGTATGTATGTGTATATGCAGTATGTGTGTATATACTTTCTTTATATACTGTATGTGTGCATATGGAGTGTTAATAGTGATGCATGTGTTCACATAGGATGTATATACTGTATGTGTAATAATGTGATGTTTATATGCTGTATGTGCGTATATGATGTATGCTGTGTATATAGTGTGTGTGTATATGTACACTGTAAGTTTGTATATTGTACTGTACATTTGTGTGTACATGCTGTATATGCTGCATGTGGTTGTATATGGTGTAAGGTGTGTGTATATACTGTATGCATGTGTGTATTTATGTACTTTATGTCTGTATATGGCACTGAGTGTATTAATATATGGTGTGTATATACTGTATGTGTAATAATATGATATATATATATACTATATGTGAGTGTGTTTCATCTATATGTATTGTATGGGGTAGATTTATCATGCACTAGGCTCCTCAAGTATCTGACAGTGTATATATTTCTACAGTACGTCCTTGCTGATGTAGAAATTTGTGCAGCATGTGAACTTTCACTTGTGCTGCTGCCGCGGAGTGTGAAGTGTAGGGTATAATTATGGCAATTCCTGGCAGGTTGCTAAAAATGTGATTATTTCAGGGCTTCTACACCAGTTTTCTTATATAGGAGACCTGATGAATGTCCCCCCATATATGTATAAGTGTGTAAAGGTATATATGAGTGTATAAATGTGTGTGCATGAGTGTATAGAAGTTTATGTAGAGAAGTCTGTGGGGTCCAGCTTCTCCTAGTTACACCCTGCCACCAGGGATACTAGTAACTCTTTAGCTCCCATCCTGCATCAGGATTGCTGATATTTACTACTCCACAACACTGGACCACCAGGGATATTGGTAATAACTCTTTCATTACCATCTAGTACTAAGGACACTGACACCTTACAACACCAGGGATGCTATCATTAACCCATTGTTGTTTTTCTAGATTTGCATGAATTGTGTCTGGAAATATCTTTACAGGTTGTTACTTACCTGCCGCTTATTTCACCTAAGTGCTAGTTGGACAGAGGAGATCATGAGGATTTTATGATATTGTCACACAATAAAAAAAAATACGATGATGTGAATTGTTGTGCCGTGTAAAAGTAACATATAATGTTGACTTCGTCTGGTGCTTATTAAAAGGGAATGGGCAGAGGCTCCTTCAGATGAGGTGTCAGAGCCTTGAAGAAAAATTCTAGAAATTTTGGGATCTGGATGTGGATGCAGTGTGTTACAGGACCCTATTGGTTTCTACCACCAGGATGAAGGACTTTATGCAAATGAGCCTGAGGGGCTCCAGGCTCCAAAGGTGTTAATGCAGCATACAATATTTCATCCTGGTAGTAAATGTCTTTTAAGCTTCGAATTCTTTCCAAGGGTGTTACCCTAGTGATCCCATTGGGTTTACCATGGCGATCCCTCGGCTCTATCTATTATTAAGATACATAGATAGATAAAAGATAAATAATAGATAGATGTGATATGGAGAAATTAGATAGACAGACAGACAGATATGAGATAGATAGATAGATAGATAGGAGATACCAGTATATAGTTATTGGATGTAGATACCAGTATATAGTTATTGGATGTAGCTACCAGTATATAGTTATTGGATGTAGATACCAGTATATAGTTATTGGATGTAGCTACCAGTATATAGTTATTGGATGTAGATCCCAGTATATAGTTATTGGATGTAGCTACCAGTATATAGTTATTGGATGTAGCTACCAGTATATAGTTATTGGATGTAGCTACCAGTATATAGTTATTGGATGTAGCTACCAGTATATAGTTATTGGATGTAGATCCCAGTATATAATTATTGGATGTAGATCCCAGTATATAGTTATTGGATGTAGCTACCAGTATATAGTTATTGGATGTAGATCCCAGTATATAGTTATTGGATGTAGCTACCAGTATATAGTTATTGGATGTAGCTACCAGTATATAGTTATTGGATGTAGATACCAGTATATAGTTATTGGATGTAGCTACCAGTATATAGTTATTGGATGTAGATACCAGTATATAGTTATTGGATGTAGATCCCAGTATATAGTTATTGGATGTAGCTACCAGTATATAGTTATTGGATGTAGCTACCAGTATATAGTTATTGGATGTAGCTACCAGTATATAGTTATTGGATGTAGATACCAGTATATAGTTATTGGATGTAGATACCAGTATATAGTTATAGGATGTAGATACCAGTATATAGTTACAGATGTAGATACCAGTATATAGTTAGTGGATGTAGCTACCAGTATATAGTTATTGGATGTAGATCCCAGTATATAGTTATTGGATGTAGATACCAGTATATAGTTATTGGATGTAGCTACCAGTATATAGTTATTGGATGTAGATCCCAGTATATAGTTATTGGATGTAGCTACCAGTATATAGTTATTGGATGTAGCTACCAGTATATAGTTATTGGATGTAGATCCCAGTATATAATTATTGGATGTAGATCCCAGTATATAGTTATTGGATGTAGCTACCAGTATATAGTTATTGGATGTAGATCCCAGTATATAATTATTGGATGTAGATCCCAGTATATAGTTATTGGATGTAGCTACCAGTATATAGTTATTGGATGTAGATCCCAGTATATAGTTATTGGATGTAGCTACCAGTATATAGTTATTGGATGTAGATACCAGTATATAGTTATTGGATGTAGATCCCAGTATATAGTTATTGGATGTAGATACCAGTATATAGTTATTGGATGTAGATCCCAGTATATAGTTATTGGATGTACCCTGTTTCCCCTAAAATAAGACATCCCCTGAAAGTAAGACCTAGTACAATTTTGTTCAGGCTTAGAAATATAAGGCCTCCCCTGAAAACCTAGCAGCAGTCATTGCAGCAGCTCCCCCCACGCCATACATTAGTATTAGGAAATCTTTTAGATGCTGCAGAAGGATGTCACATGGGGAAGAATTCATTGAAGTAAATCACTGGCTGTTGTGCTGCAAATGTGATCCCAGCAGCCACCAGGATAAGAAGGGTCATTTATGGGAAGTGCTTTTACTAAACATGAGAGATCGGGGCCAATTATTCTAAGAAATACAATGATTCTAATAGAAATGGAGTCACAGGAAATACAGCATGAAATGGAGAGATTGGAGAGTCATAAGGAGGTTAGAGAAGTTGATTTTTTTTTCAACGATGAATGTAAATTTTTGTTCGTGGAAAAATAAGACATCCCCTGAAAATAAGACCTAGTGCCTCTTCAGGAGCAAAAATTAATATAAGACACTGTCTTATTTTCGGGGAAACAGGGTAGATCCCAGTATATAGTTATTGGATGTAGATCCCAGTATATAGTTATTGGATGTAGATACCAGTATATAGTTATTGGATATAGATCCCAGTATATAGTTATTGGACGTAGATACCAGTATATAGTTATTGGATGTAGATACCAGTATATAGTTACAGATGTAGATACCAGTATATAGTTATTGGATGTAGATACCAGTATATAGTTATTGGATGTAGCTACCAGTATATAGTTATTGGATGTAGATCCCAGTATATAGTTATTGGACGTAGATCCCAGTATATAGTTATTGGATATAGATCCCAGTATATAGTTATTGGATGTAGCTACCAGTATATAGTTATTGGATGTAGATACCAGTATATAGTTATTGGATGTAGATACCAGTATATAGTTATTGGATATAGATCCCAGTATATAGTTATTGGATATAGATCCCAGTATATAGTTATTGGATGTAGCTACCAGTATATAGTTATTGGATGTAGATACCAGTATATAGTTATTGGATGTAGATACCAGTATATAGTTATTGGATGTAGATCCCAGTATATAGTTATTGGATGTAGATACCAGTATATAGTTATTGGATGTAGATACCAGTATATAGTTACAGATGTAGATACCAGTATATAGTTATTGGATGTAGATACCAGTATATAGTTATTGGATATAGATCCCAGTATATAGTTATTGGATGTAGCTACCAGTATATAGTTATTGGAGGTAGATACCAGTATATAGTTATTGGATGTAGATCCCAGTATATAGTTATTGGATGTAGCTACCAGTATATAGTTATTGGATGTAGATCCCAGTATATAGTTATTGGATGTAGATCCCAGTATATAGTTATTGGATGTAGCTACCAGTATATAGTTATTGGATGTAGATACCAGTATATAGTTATTGGATGTAGATACCAGTATATAGTTATTGGATGTAGATCCCAGTATATAGTTATTGGATGTAGATCCCAGTATATAGTTATTGGATGTAGATACCAGTATATAGTTATTGGATGTAGATACCAGTATATAGTTATTGGATATAGATCCCAGTATATAGTTATTGGATGTAGATCCCAGTATATAGTTATTGGATGTAGATCCCAGTATATAGTTATTGGATGTAGATACCAGTATATAGTTATTGGATGTAGATACCAGTATATAGTTATTGGATATAGATCCCAGTATATAGTTATTGGACGTAGATACCAGTATATAGTTATTGGATGTAGATACCAGTATATAGTTACAGATGTAGATACCAGTATATAGTTATTGGATGTAGCTACCAGTATATAGTTATTGGATGTAGATCCCAGTATATAGTTATTGGATGTAGATACCAGTATATAGTTATTGGATGTAGATACCAGTATATAGTTATTGGATGTAGCTACCAGTATATAGTTATTGGATGTAGCTACCAGTATATAGTTATTGGATGTAGATACCAGTATATAGTTATTGGATGTAGATCCCAGTATATAGTTATTGGATGTAGATCCCAGTATATAGTTATTGGATGTAGCTACCAGTATATAGTTATTGGATGTAGATACCAGTATATAGTTATTGGATATAGATCCCAGTATATAGTTATTGGATGTAGCTACCAGTATATAGTTATTGGATGTAGATACCAGTATATAGTTATTGGATGTAGATACCAGTATATAGTTATTGGATATAGATCCCAGTATATAGTTATTGGATGTAGATACCAGTATATAGTTATTGGATATAGATCCCAGTATATAGTTATTGGACGTAGATACCAGTATATAGTTACAGATGTAGATACCAGTATATAGTTATTGGATGTAGATACCAGTATATAGTTACAGATGTAGATACCAGTATATAGTTATTGGATGTAGCTACCAGTATATAGTTATTGGATGTAGATCCCAGTATATAGTTATTGGATGTAGATACCAGTATATAGTTATTGGATGTAGATACCAGTATATAGTTATTGGATATAGATCCCAGTATATAGTTATTGGATGTAGCTACCAGTATATAGTTATTGGAGGTAGATACCAGTATATAGTTATTGGATGTAGATCCCAGTATATAGTTATTGGATGTAGCTACCAGTATATAGTTATTGGATGTAGATCCCAGTATATAGTTATTGGATGTAGATCCCAGTATATAGTTATTGGATGTAGCTACCAGTATATAGTTATTGGATGTAGATCCCAGTATATAGTTATTGGATGTAGCTACCAGTATATAGTTATTGGATGTAGATACCAGTATATAGTTATTGGATGTAGATCCCAGTATATAGTTATTGGATGTAGATCCCAGTATATAGTTATTGGATGTAGCTACCAGTATATAGTTATTGGATGTAGATCCCAGTATATAGTTATTGGATGTAGCTACCAGTATATAGTTATTGGATGTAGATACCAGTATATAGTTATTGGATGTAGATCCCAGTATATAGTTATTGGATGTACCCTGTTTCCCCTAAAATAAGACATCCCCTGAAAGTAAGACCTAGTACAATTTTGTTCAGGCTTAGAAATATAAGGCCTCCCCTGAAAACCTAGCAGCAGTCATTGCAGCAGCTCCCCCCACGCCATACATTAGTATTAGGAAATCTTTTAGATGCTGCAGAAGGATGTCACATGGGGAAGAATTCATTGAAGTAAATCACTGGCTGTTGTGCTGCAAATGTGATCCCAGCAGCTACAAGGATAAGAAGGGTCATTTATGGGAAGTGCTTTTACTAAACATGAGAGATCGGGGCCAATTATTCTAAGAAATACAATGATTCTAATAGAAATGGAGTCACAGGAAATACAGCATGAAATGGAGAGATTGGAGAGTCATAAGGAGGTTAGAGAAGTTGATTTTTTTTTCAACGATGAATGTAAATTTTTGTTCGTGGAAAAATAAGACATCCCCTGAAAATAAGACCTAGTGCCTCTTCAGGAGCAAAAATTAATATAAGACACTGTCTTATTTTCGGGGAAACAGGGTAGATCCCAGTATATAGTTATTGGATGTAGATCCCAGTATATAGTTATTGGATGTAGATACCAGTATATAGTTATTGGATATAGATCCCAGTATATAGTTATTGGACGTAGATACCAGTATATAGTTATTGGATGTAGATACCAGTATATAGTTACAGATGTAGATACCAGTATATAGTTATTGGATGTAGATACCAGTATATAGTTATTGGATGTAGCTACCAGTATATAGTTATTGGATGTAGATCCCAGTATATAGTTATTGGACGTAGATCCCAGTATATAGTTATTGGATATAGATCCCAGTATATAGTTATTGGACGTAGCTACCAGTATATAGTTATTGGATGTAGATACCAGTATATAGTTATTGGATGTAGATCCCAGTATATAGTTATTGGATGTAGCTACCAGTATATAGTTATTGGATGTAGATACCAGTATATAGTTATTGGATGTAGATACCAGTATATAGTTATTGGATATAGATCCCAGTATATAGTTATTGGATGTAGATACCAGTATATAGTTATTGGATGTAGATACCAGTATATAGTTACAGATGTAGATACCAGTATATAGTTATTGGATGTAGCTACCAGTATATAGTTATTGGATGTAGATCCCAGTATATAGTTATTGGATGTAGCTACCAGTATATAGTTATTGGATGTAGATCCCAGTATATAGTTATTGGATGTAGATCCCAGTATATAGTTATTGGATGTAGATACCAGTATATAGTTATTGGATGTAGATCCCAGTATATAGTTATTGGATGTAGATACCAGTATATAGTTATTGGATGTAGATACCAGTATATAGTTATTGGATGTAGCTACCAGTATATAGTTATTGGATGTAGCTACCAGTATATAGTTATTGGATGTAGCTACCAGTATATAGTTATTGGATGTAGATCCCAGTATATAGTTATTGGATGTAGATACCAGTATATAGTTATTGGATGTAGATACCAGTATATAGTTATTGGATGTAGATCCCAGTATATAGTTATTGGATGTAGATCCCAGTATATAGTTATTGGATGTAGATACCAGTATATAGTTATTGGATGTAGATACCAGTATATAGTTATTGGATATAGATCCCAGTATATAGTTATTGGATGTAGATCCCAGTATATAGTTATTGGATGTAGATCCCAGTATATAGTTATTGGATGTAGATCCCAGGATATAGTTATTGGATGTAGATACCAGTATATAGTTATTGGATGTAGATACCAGTATATAGTTATTGGATGTAGATACCAGTATATAGTTATTGGATGTAGATACCAGTATATAGTTATTGGATGTAGATACCAGTATATAGTTATTGGATATAGATCCCAGTATATAGTTATTGGACGTAGATACCAGTATATAGTTATTGGATGTAGATACCAGTATATAGTTATTGGATGTAGATACCAGTATATAGTTACAGATGTAGATACCAGTATATAGTTATTGGATGTAGCTACCAGTATATAGTTATTGGATGTAGATCCCAGTATATAGTTATTGGATATAGATCCCAGTATATAGTTATTGGATGTAGCTACCAGTATATAGTTATTGGATGTAGATACCAGTATATAGTTATTGGATGTAGATATCAGTATATAGTTATTGGATATAGATCCCAGTATATAGTTATTGGATGTAGATACCAGTATATAGTTATTGGATATAGATCCCAGTATATAGTTATTGGACGTAGATACCAGTATATAGTTACAGATGTAGATACCAGTATATAGTTATTGGATGTAGATACCAGTATATAGTTACAGATGTAGATACCAGTATATAGTTATTGGATGTAGCTACCAGTATATAGTTATTGGATGTAGATCCCAGTATATAGTTATTGGATGTAGATACCAGTATATAGTTATTGGATGTAGATACCAGTATATAGTTATTGGATATAGATCCCAGTATATAGTTATTGGATGTAGCTACCAGTATATAGTTATTGGAGGTAGATCCCAGTATATAGTTATTGGATATAGCTACCAGTATATAGTTATTGGAGGTAGATACCAGTATATAGTTATTGGATGTAGATCCCAGTATATAGTTATTGGATGTAGCTACCAGTATATAGTTATTGGATGTAGATCCCAGTATATAGTTATTGGATGTAGCTACCAGTATATAGTTATTGGATGTAGATATCAGTATATAGTTATTGGATGTAGCTACCAGTATATAGTTATTGGATGTAGCTACCAGTATATAGTTATTGGATGTAGATACCAGTATATAGTTATTGGATGTAGCTACCAGTATATAGTTATTGGATGTAGATCCCAGTATATAGTTATTGGATGTAGCTACCAGTATATAGTTATTGGATGTAGCTACCAGTATATAGTTATTGGATGTAGATCCCAGTATATAGTTATTGGATGTAGATCCCAGTATATAGTTATTGGATGTAGATCCCAGTATATAGTTATTGGATGTAGATACCAGTATATAGTTATTGGATGTAGATACCAGTATATAGTTATTGGATGTAGATACCAGTATATAGTTATTGGATGTAGATACCAGTATATAGTTATTGGATATAGATCCCAGTATATAGTTATTGGACGTAGATACCAGTATATAGTTATTGGATGTAGATACCAGTATATAGTTACAGATGTAGATACCAGTATATAGTTAGTGGATGTAGCTACCAGTATATAGTTATTGGATGTAGATCCCAGTATATAGTTATTGGATGTAGATACCAGTATATAGTTACTGGATATAGATCCCAGTATATAGTTATTGGATGTAGCTACCAGTATATAGTTATTGGATGTAGATACCAGTATATAGTTATTGGATGTAGATACCAGTATATAGTTATTGGATATAGATCCCAGTATATAGTTATTGGATGTAGATACCAGTATATAGTTATTGGATGTAGATACCAGTATATAGTTATTGGATATAGATCCCAGTATATAGTTATTGGACGTAGATACCAGTATATAGTTACAGATGTAGATACCAGTATATAGTTATTGGATGTAGATACCAGTATATAGTTACAGATGTAGATACCAGTATATAGTTATTGGATGTAGCTACCAGTATATAGTTATTGGATGTAGATCCCAGTATATAGTTATTGGATGTAGATACCAGTATATAGTTATTGGATGTAGATACCAGTATATAGTTATTGGATATAGATCCCAGTATATAGTTATTGGATGTAGCTGCCAGTATATAGTTATTGGAGGTAGATACCAGTATATAGTTATTGGATGTAGATCCCAGTATATAGTTATTGGATGTAGATACCAGTATATAGTTATTGGATGTAGATCCCAGTATATAGTTATTGGATGTAGATCCCAGTATATAGTTATTGGATGTAGCTACCAGTATATAGTTATTGGATGTAGATCCCAGTATATAGTTATTGGATGTAGATCCCAGTATATAGTTATTGGATGTAGATCCCAGTATATAGTTATTGGATGTAGCTACCAGTATATAGTTATTGGATGTAGATCCCAGTATATAGTTATTGGATGTAGATCCCAGTATATAGTTATTGGATGTAGATCCCAGTATATAGTTATTGGATGTAGCTACCAGTATATAGTTATTGGATGTAGCTACCAGTATATAGTTTTTGGATGTAGATCCCAGTATATAGTTATTGGATGTAGCTACCAGTATATAGTTATTGGATGTAGCTACCAGTATATAGTTATTGGATGTAGATATCAGTATATAGTTATTGGATGTAGCTACCAGTATATAGTTATTGGATGTAGCTACCAGTATATAGTTATTGGATGTAGATCCCAGTATATAGTTATTGGATGTAGATCCCAGTATATAGTTATTGGATGTAGATACCAGTATATAGTTATTGGACGTAGATCCCAGTATATAGTTATTGGATGTAGCTACCAGTATATAGTTATTGGATGTAGATACCAGTATATAGTTATTGGATGTAGCTACCAGTATATAGTTATTGGATGTAGCTACCAGTATATAGTTATTGGATGTAGATACCAGTATATAGTTATTGGATGTAGCTACCAGTATATAGTTATTGGATGTAGATACCAGTATATAGTTATTGGATGTAGATACCAGTATATAGTTATTGGATGTAGCTACCAGTATATAGTTATTGGATGTAGATACCAGTATATAGTTATTGGATGTAGCTACCAGTATATAGTTATTGGACGTAGATCCCAGTATATAGTCATTGGATGTAGCTACCAGTATATAGTTATTGGATGTAGATCCCAGTATATAGTTATTGGATGTAGATACCAGTATATAGTTATTGGATGTAGCTACCAGTATATAGTTATTGGATGTAGATCCCAGTATATAGTTATTGGATGTAGCTACCAGTATATAGTTATTGGATGTAGATCCCAGTATATAGTTATTGGATGTAGATCCCAGTATATAGTTATTGGATGTAGATCCCAGTATATAGTTATTGGATGTAGATACCAGTATATAGTTATTGGATGTAGATCCCAGTATATAGTTATTGGATGTAGCTACCAGTATATAGTTATTGGATGTAGCTACCAGTATATAGTTATTGGATGTAGCTACCAGTATATAGTTATTGGATGTATATGTTATATGTAGAAGTATACAAATAGACATTCGATAATGATGTAGCAGTACCAAATTGGTATCCCTTATCAGCAATATGTCCCTTATGATTTGTACAGCGCTGCAGTATTTGATGGCGCTATATATATATATATAAAGATTTTTATTATTATTATCAGCAATGGGATATTAGAATTTATACCTATTTTGTGAATATGCACTGATCACAAGACACAGCAGAAAGTGACAAACTCAGCTCTGCTACATCTGTATTTCTCTATTTTACCTATTTACCACATAAAAACGTAGTTTCTGTTTTCTTTACCAAAACAAATAAAAACACCCCCCTCCTCTCCTCCTCCTCCTCTCCTCCTCCTTCTCTCCTTCTCCTCCTCCTTTGCAGCCCCTGTGTGTCCAGAAACAAAGCCCAGAGACCCTCATTCCCCCCTCCTATGTGCTTGTGTTTGCTCTTAAACAGTGCGCTATCTCTTTAATTGTGTGAGTAGGTGTGTGACCTGCAGGTACAGGAGGCTCCGCCCACTTCTCCTAATTACATGAGAGATAGTTTTTAATTTGGCTGCATCCAGCCCTGTGCCACCAGTCTCCCGCAGCCACTCACGGAACATTTCACACTGTAACAAATCCTCAAGATTCTAGAATGTTCAGGAGCTTTACGTTTTAGGAGGTTTTTTTTTTAATTGCAGGTTTTATACTAAAATTTTAATTAGCATTTTCCCAATTTACTATTTTAAGACACTTTATCTAGATTTTATTAGGGGGAGATCTAAAACAATCCGGGATCCCTAGGAATTGACTGATCAGGAGTTAGGATGAAATAAGGAAACTTGAGACTAGAAGGAGCTGGGGGACAGACTTTTTTTTTGAAGGTTACCCCGATATCATCATGGGGCTCTGTTATTGTGATAAGACGTCTGGGATCACCAGTAACGTATGGAATGGGATCAAGAGTCAGATCCAGAGCCGAGCACCAGAGGGGCTGGAGCTGGATGAGATCCACATGCTGCAGCAGAAGCGGTGAGTAGGATATTCTGTGGTTTATTAATGGTCTTGGTCTCTGGGCCAAGGAGCTTGCAATCTAATTATCTGCGCATATTGCAGATTGTCATGCAAAAAAATCCAGGTGAAAATCTGCATATAATTTGCACCAAATCTGCAAGTTTTTTATGAAGATTTGTGAAATTTGTGTGTTTTAGTTGTGTATTTACCGGTACATGCATTTTTTTGGCATACTTTTTTTTTTACGTCTTGTTTCACCTAATCTGATGTCATTTAAAGCAAAAATCTACATCATCATGCGGGTTTGATGCAGATTTTCACATGGACATAGACTTCAATCTAAAAAGCAAAAAAGCATGCAAAAAATGTGCAGGCGAAGACAAGAAAAGTGACAAGATCTTTATTTTATCGAGGAACAATGTGGTCTATGTTACTTTTTCCAAATCGCATTCACTTTAATGCCACTGTATAATGCCACAAAGCAAAATCTGTGCTTGAATTATTCCGCAACGTGACACCTGCTGCGCCTCCCCAAATTCTGTTCCGCTTTCTAGTAAGAAAAAAATTGTAAAGAGGGCACCCTGCATGGGTGCTGCCTTGCCACGGCACCTACACAGTGGGGTCAATTGCACACCAGCGAGTTTGATCCGTCAGACCCGTGTGCCGTGGCAGCAATGTCCAGTCCAAACACTGAGCAACCAGAACCAAACTGAGATGCTGAGTTCAGTTGTGATTGCTCACTTTTTGGGCTGGACATTGCAGCCACTTCACACGGATCTGATGGATCGAACTCGTTGTTGTGTTACCGACATCACAGTGTAGGTGCCGTGGTGAGGCAGCACCCATCCTGTTTACAATTTATTGCTTACTAGAAAATGGAACAGTAAGTGCGGACACGCAGCAGGTGTCACATAGTTTCCACACCACGATTGCCACAACTCTACCCAGCGCCAATCAAATCAGAAACCTGGGGGTGCTGGTTGCCAATTGATGTGTTTTCAAAGAGATGCAAAATGAAATCAAACCGCTATGGCAATGCATTCCACACCCCCACTTTCCATCATTGGTTGTTTGTGGCCGAAATAAAGCCGTAGAAGGGGCCACAATGATAGGTGATAACTTGTTGATCGGTGAGGGACCCCATGGATCTCAAGAACAGGTGTCAGTTATACCCCAGATGAACAGAGCAAATGGTCACACATCTGAAACGCTGATCTACTCTCTATGCACTGATGGAGATAACTGAGCGCTGTACTCTATCTCTGTCTGTTCCCTAGACAGTGAATGGTGAGGTGGTGCGCATCCATTCTTTTGTGGCACAACGGATCCCAGTGCTCATGATCTGTGGTGGTCAAACCACTGATCGTCAAGTTATCCCCTTTACTTAAACTAGGGATAAGTTGTTGTATCTGGACAACCCCTTTAACAGGATAGCAGAAATCTTCAGTGATGCTGCAGCAGAACCTGACTCTGCAATGTGAGGATCCATCCGGTGCTATATGCTGTACTTTATGCAGGGATTTATCTTACTTGGATGCAGGTTTTTGGTTGGATTTTGGTGACTTTTTAGGCACATTTTGTTATTTGTGCCATTTTATGCAACTTTTTCAACCAGTGCACCAGAGTTCTCCTGGTTTGTGCCTGATTTGTTTTCGTATTTCACTTGCTTCCAGATGTTGCCGCCTGATTTGCCAGTGGATTGTGCTGAAAAGGTCACAAATAATTGTGCAAAAATGCTCCAATCCCCGCAAAGTTGCACTTTTTTGAAAATTTACACCTAAATGTCTCAAAAAAAGCGCAGACAACAATGACAAATAAGACACAAGATACTAGAGATGTAAAAAAGAGCAAAAACTAAAGATAAATGACCCTCTGTGTGTCAGCATCGCCTCTCCTGTGTCTGTAACCGCAGCAGTTTTTACAAATACAATTAATCTGCTGTCAATCTGATTGAATAAAGGAATCCTAATTCTATAATAGATCTATAGATACTGGACATATGGAACGTGAATGACCAATAGGGGTGGACTACAACTTGTGTCTCTGGATTCTGAGCATGCTGGGAGTTGTAGCCACTCAAAAACCAGAGCCTGGACCTCTGTAAGTAGGAAAGCAGAACATGCTGGGAGATGTAGTTTCTCAGCAGACAGAGCTCCACAAGCTGCCAGGCTGGCAGGTCATGCTGGGATTTGTAGCTTCTCAAAAACCAGAGCCTGGACCTCAGCAATCAAGAAAGCAGAACATGCTGGGAGTTGTAGTATCTAAGCGTCTCACGAGTTGGGGTGAATTCAAATGCGGCAGAATTGTTTAACCATTATTAAATGGATTCTGTCATGTGGATCCATTGCGCCCCTAAAAACACCACAGTCACTTACAATATAATGTCACATAGATAAAAACCATGTCCTAATTTATATATTGTGCCCACTATTAGTTATGCTCTTATTAATTAACATGTAACTCTGCCCCCCCCCCTCTTATTATAGAGTATATATCTACTGTCCAGGACGGTCTCCCATATAATATACAGAACAAGAGCCACCCCTCTTATAAGTTACTGCCCCCTTATAATATACTGCCCAGGAGTCATGTTTGTCTCCCACCCTCCCTGCTCTTATATACTGCTCAACGGCCAGTCCCCCCCCCCTTCATTATAATATATTTCCCCAAAAAACCCTCTATACTCAATTCCCTGGTCTGCACACAATGTATGAGGCGGCGCAATAACATCATTACGGCACCACCGCGCCATAGCGTAGACACAGGTAGAGCCGGGGACGTGCCTGGCTGGCTGCTTGTGTCGCTGAATCAGTTCTATGGGGGAGATTTATCAGAAGTGTCTGAGAGCAGGACTGCTCTTCTTGCTCATGGCAACCAATCAGAGCTAAGCTTTTATTTTCCCACAGCTGTTTATAAAATGAAAGCTGAACTCTGATTGGTTTCCATGGGCAATTAGAACAGTTTGACTCCAGATAAATCTCCCCCAATGTGCGTCTCAATGATACAGATTGTAGATTTCTTGGAAATTGGCCTTGGAAAGGGCTGGGCCCGGTCATTACACCACTGTTTGTCACATTTATTACTTGTTAGCAATGTCGTTCTCGAATATATGTAAAATGGCCGCAGTATGGGATAGGTGATGTAAGATCAGTCTCCAGGCAGGCGGGAGTGTTTACCACCAGCCCAATTACTGCTAATTGATCTGTCCCAGAAAACATAGAGGAGGCATGTACCAGGATAACACCTGCATATAACAGATCTGCTGCTATTAATATGTGGTTATGACCTACTGAATATCAGTATGTGGAGAGGAGATAAGAAATAGATTGGAACCCAATATAAGACACCAGTGGTGGCGAAATAATCCCAATATAATTACTACATTAACACATATTTTCCTATCATAAAGAATCAATAATGCAAGTAATTTCCACTCCAATTCATCTTTCCCCTGGTTCTTGCTGCTTTTAGTTACCTCCTTACTGACTCTTCCTCCATCTCTTTGGCCTCCACAGCTGCTCCTCCTCCTCTCTGCTGCCCCTCCTCCTCCCTGCTGCCCTTCTTTTCCCTTCTCCCTGCTGCCCTTCCTTTCTGCCTTCTTTTCCCTGCTGCCCTTCCTTTCCGCCTTCCCTCTCTGCCTTCCCTCTCTGCCTTCCCTCTCTGCCTTCCCTCTCTGCCTTCCCTCTCTGCCTTCCCTCTCTGCCTTCCCTCTCTGCCTTCCCTCTCTGCTGCCCCTCCTCTCCTCCGTTTTTCTGGCCCACTCTGCTGCCCTGCTTCTCCCTGCTGCCCTTCTTTTCCCTTCTTCTCCCTGCTGCCCTTCTTTTCCCTTCTTCTCCCTGCTGCCCTTCCTTTCTGCCTTCTTTTTACCTGCTGCCCTTCCTTTCTGCCTTCTTTTTCCCTGCTGCCCTTCCTTTCCGCCTTCTTCTCCCTGCTGCCCTTCCTTTCCGCCTTCTTCTCCCTGCTGCCCTTCCTTTCCACCTTATTTTCCCTGCTGCCCTTCTTTCCGCCTTATTCTCCCTGCTGCCCTTCCTTTCCGCCTTATTCACCCTGCTGCCCTTCCTTTCCGCCTTATTCACCCTGCTGCCCTTCCTTTCCGCCGCCTTCTCCCTGCTGCCCTTCCTTTCCGCCGCCTTCTCCCTGCTGCCCTTCCTTTCCGCCGCCTTCTCCCTGCTGCCCTTCCTTTCCGCCGCCTTCTCCCTGCTGCCCTTCCTTTCCGCCGCCTTCTCCCTGCTGCCCTTCCTTTCCGCCGCCTTCTCCCTGCTGCCCTTCCTTTCCGCCGCCTTCTCCCTGCTGCCCTTCCTTTCCGCCGCCTTCTCCCTGCTGCCCTTCCTTTCCGCCGCCTTCTCCCTGCTGCCCTTCCTTTCCGCCGCCTTCTCCCTGCTGCCCTTCCTTTCCGCCGCCTTCTCCCTGCAGCCCTTCCTTTCCGCCGCCTTCTCCCTGCAGCCCTTCCTTTCCGCCACCTTCTCCCTGCTGCCCTTCCTTTCCGCCGCCTTCTCCCTCCTGCCCTTCCTTTCCGCCGCCTTCTCCCTCCTGCCCTTCCTTTCCGCCGCCTTCTCCCTCCTGCCCTTCCTTTCCGCCTTCCCTCTGTCCCTCGCTGCTGCCGTTTCTGCCTAAACAAGAAATAGATTGGAACCCAATATAAGACACCAGTGATGGCGAAATAATCCCTATATAATTACTACATTAAGACATATAGTAATTGCCGCTCCAATTCATCTATCCCCTGGTTTTTGCTTCTCCTAATTACCTCCTTACTGAATCTTCCTCCATCTCTCTGGCATCTTCTTCTCTCTGCTGCCATTTCTCTCCTCAATCTCTTTGGCATCCACAGCTGCTCCCCTCCTCCTCCTTTTATCTTGTCCTTGCTGCTGCCCTTCCTTTCCTTATTTTCCTCCTTCTCTCTGCTGCTTTCCTTTCATTCTTTTCCTTCTTCTCGCTGCTGCCATTCCTCTCCTCCATCTCTTTGGCCTTCGCTGCTACCCCTCCTCTCCTCCATTTCTCTGGACCTCGATGCTGCCCCTCCTCTCCTCCATCTATTTGCCCTCTCTGCTGCCCTTACTCTCCGCCTTTTCTCTGCTGCCCTTCCTTTCCTTCTTTTCCTTCTTCTCTCTGGTCCTCGTTGCTGCCTTTCCTCTCCTCCATCTCTCTGGTCCTTGTTGCTACCCTTTCTTTCCTCCATCTCTCTGGCAGTCACTGCTGCCCCTCTTCTCCTCCATTTCTCTGGCCCTCGCTGCTGCCCTTATTTTCCTTCATCTCTCTGGCCCTCTCTGCTGCCCCTCCTCTCCTCCATCTCTCTGGCCCTCCCTGCTGCCCCTCCTCCATCTCTCTGGCCCTCGTTGCTGCCCCTCCTCTCCTCAATCTCTCTGGTCCTCGTTGCTGCCTTTCCTCTCCTCCATCTCTCTGGTCCTTGTTGCTACCCTTTCTTTCCTCCATCTCTCTGGCAGTCACTGCTGCCCCTCTTCTCCTCCATTTCTCTGGCCCTCGCTGCTGCCCTTATTTTCCTTCATCTCTCTGGCCCTCTCTGCTGCCCCTCCTCTCCTCCATCTCTCTGGCCCTCGTTGCTGCCCCTCCTCTCCTCAATCTCTCTGGCCCTCGTTGCTGCCCTTCCTTTCCTCAATCTCTCTGGCCCTCTCTACTGCCCTTCTTTTCCTCCATCTCTCTGGCCCTCTCTGCTGCCCCTCCTCTCCTCCATCTCTCTGGCCCTCGCTGCTGCCCTTCCTTTCCTCCATCTCTTTGGTCCTTGCTGCTGCTCTTCCTCTCCTCCATCTCTCTGGCCCTCTCTGCTGCCCCTCCTCTCCTCCATCTCTCTGGCCCTCGCTGCTGCCCTTCCTTTCCTCCATCTCTTTGGTCCTTGCTGCTGCTCTTCCTCTCCTCCATCTCTCTGGCCCTCTCTGCTGCCCCTCCTCTCCTCCATCTCTCTGGCCCTCGCTGCTGCCCTTCCTTTCCTCCATCTCTTTGGTCCTTGCTGCTGCTCTTCCTCTCCTCCATCTCTCTGGCTCTCACTGCTGCCCTTCCACTCCTCCTTTTTGTCTATAATTGCTTCTGAATGGGAGTATAAATAAACTCAGAGATTTGTTGCCTGACAAAGTGGCCTTAATATCCGTGCCAGCTTTATGACCCAATCTCTGTCTTGGAGGCCACAAGCCGATAAGAGCCAGAGCTCTCTTGTCACACCCTACAGGTTTTCCGTCTGTATATGTACTGTATCATTCTGTCTTAAAGGAATACCAGCACTTGGTTGGTGATGATTTACACCATTTAGACTTTTAGGTCGGCGTTAGAAGTCTGTTTTAGGACAGGTTTTTGTTTAGCTGTAAATAGCATGATTCCAGAGAAAAACTACTTTAAAAATATGCTAATTAGCGCTGTACCTTTCACCAGCACTCCCACCCATCTGCCCGAGAGCTGGTGACATCAGGGGCGGCTTCCTGATGGTGATGTGCACTGCTCCAGTGCGATGACTGTGACTTGATCCAGCTCTCGAGAATTCTCACACACGTGCGGTGTACATCGCTATCAGGCAGCCACATCTGCCGGCTTGCTTTCACAAGACTTCCCGAGAGCGGGATGACATCACCGGCTCTCGGACAGATGCCTGGTGAATCGAAGAATGGAGGCTGGGTAATTAGTAGATAAAGAAGCATCGGGCCGCCTGTGTTATGTGCACTGGAGCCCCCGGCGCTAATTACCATATTTTTGAAAGTAGTTTTTCTCCGGAATTACAGCGAAAACCTGTCCTGTTCCAGACTTCTAAAGTCTGACCTGTAAGTATAAATGGTTTAATTCACCACTACCCAAGTGGTAATTTTCCTTCAAAGTTTTTTTTTTTTTTTTAGTACTCCTTGATGATCACTGCCTATTGTGCATAAAATGCTGTTAATCTTCTGTTTCGTACATAACATCATGTCTGACAAAGAGAACTAGGATAGCACTGTTTTTAGTAAATGTGGTCCACGGTTGAGAATCGCCCTCATCAGCTGATTGCCTTTGACTTGGGAGTAGCCGCACCATGTAGCCTTATTTCCGGCTACTCCACGCCCCAGCAGCCTCTTTAGAGAATTTGCATATTCCCCGATTAAAGATAGAGGGGAGTAAAGGATTAGCCCTAAAAGAGGACTGTCCTTACATATGTTAGATGCACCTACCACCCAATCTACCTGAATAGGTAGAGCTGTGGTGGTAGGTTTCCTAGAAAGGGGTTTTGCAGACAATTTCTATTGCTAACCTATCAATACACTAAATCATCAATAATAGATTGGTCACCATGTGCCGCTTGAGGCTTTCCGATAAGCTTCTTGTAGTTCCCTGTTGCTAAAATCAACATAGGGAACTGAAAGTGAAGAATAGCTCCATTCTTTGTGTAGTGGTTAAGTCGGGTAGCTGCAGCTTGGCTTCCATTCATCTGAATGAATGTGAACTGTAAACATAGAGCTGAGCATTTCTTTCAGCTTCTTTCTGAGCTGTGAGGGTCACAGTTGTTAGAACCTCAGCAATTTGATGTCATATAGATCTCTATATAGGCAATCTCTGTACAAGCTGGAAAACCCCATTACATCATGCATTTCTGTGTGTCTGAAGTCACCACTAGGGGGAGCTATTGAATTTACTGTATACTATTTACTGTGCTCCTGTGGCTGCTCTGGTGTTTCTCCTCTCACAAGTATGCACTGCTTCAGAGAATGCTGTATTCACTGTGTTGTCCCTGACAGACAGAAGTAGTCAATTGCTGCACCAACCCCCAGCTGTTGTGTCGTCCAGCTCAGGTTGATTAGTCCAGCAGCCAGTATGCACCCAGCTTTCCCAAGGTCCTGAGTTTTATAATTTGTTTTTTCAGCAAAACCACTCAGTTCCGATACTAAACAAGATATGTTTCTGCTTCAGTGTAGCTACAGCATTCTCAAGGTATCTTTGGTTCACAATGGATGAAAACAAATGGTAGATTTCTTTGAAGCAATGCATCGATCAGGCGTTTTGTTCATATAACTCTGCGCAGACTCTTTCCTGTGTCATCATGTCTGGAATGGCTTATATTATGTACCGAGCCGGGTCACTAATGTTCTGTAGACTATGGATTACTCAACACTTCTTGGATTGAGCTGCTGCATAATGAGAGCAGAAAAACCATATGAATGTTGCAAGATGTAAGACTACATCCAAAATTAACCCATTAATTACCTGATGCCATAAACTTCCTGGACAATAAATACAATATCTTTGTACATTATAGTGACTGGACAAAACCTAGATAACAGTGTATGTTGTGAACTTCTTCGGTTCCTTAAAGGGATATTCTGAAATGTTCTCATCTCTTATTATTTGATATCAGACTTGCGGGGGATCCCACATTCTGCTATTTGAGGAGCTACAATATTGGTCATTCCCCCTGTATCCCTTTTGAATGACTATATCTGACCTGAAATACCAGGTATTGTCACTTGGTATTGTCTGTGTGACAGCCCCTTTAAGCTCACTTTCTTTTAAGAAAAAAAGTCTTAGGGATTTGGACCCAGTTAAGATTCCTGCTGTACAATAACATTTAGAAAAAGGGGAGAACTCCTGTGATAGTCGGGTGCTTTACAGCTAAACCTGATCATGCTCTGCACTTCATGTTCTCCTGGAACTACTTAGTGAAAAGTCGTCTTTAAATATTTCTTAATCTTTTGACGAAGCACAAGTTCTTTCAAGTTTCCCCAGAATGCATCAGTTTTCAAGAAATGCTGTGTACATAGTTACTACATACAGTCTGGACGCTTGAGTGTTTACCGGACGCAATCCGGAGACTAAATATTTAATCATAGGAAATGTTCATTAATTGTCACCCAGAATGGTCCTATTCCTGGGATTATAACAGAGACATCACCTGAAGGTCCCAGGGCCCAAAATTCATGGGTGCCAAAGCATTCCCAGGTGTCCAGTTCACTGCAAATACAAATATGTCCTGACCTTTGGCTTGTTCCCTCTTCCTGACCTCGCACTGTACCTTGGACTCTTCTTGGCCGCAGTCTGCCCTGAACTTTGACTTGTTCCATAGACACTGCCTGACCTCACCCTCTACCTTGGACTCTTCTTGGTCGCTGTCTGCCCTGACCTTTGGCTGGTTCCATAGACACTGCCTGAGCTCGCCCTGTACCTTGGGCTACTCTTGACCACTGCCTGCCCTGACCTTTGGCTTGCTCCATAGACACTGCCTAACCTCACCCTTTAGCTTGGACTCTTCTTGACCACTGCCTGTCCTGACCATGGCCATTTCCTGACCCAGTTATTCTTCTCAGCAGTGTCCTCAGACCTTACTGGGCCAGCTTCACCAGATAAGAGTATACCACTTCAACTTTCTGTTTCTGGGTTTTGTTGACTGCTCTATCCTCCAAATGGGGGGAATAAGGGGAGTGACCCCTTGAGTAACATATTCAGTGTGGGGGAGGGGCTGTAGGTGCAGTTTTCAATACAATTATTTTTTTTTTGATTGGAGTATAAGGAGGAGAAAGAGTCAGTTTGTTTTTCATAGACCTACGATGTATATGGAGAGCAACACTTAAGCAACTCCGCTTCTCTGAAGAATATGATTGATAATGATGTGGAACTCCCCCAAAAGTATGCATGAAATTATGTATGCAAATTTATAAACTCTATTTCTAAAAAAAACCCAGCAAATCCTTGACTTTAACAGTAAAAATACATTTATAAATTTAAGAAAACAAAAAGGTCATCATTGATGGTGGTGGTCACAAGGAATAATTTATATCTTTGCTTGTGTTTTTTTTTTTTTTTTTTTACATCTGTGAGCCCCCAATGACATTCCTAATCTACTTTGTCTCTGCAACCTACAAATTATAATGTTATGTCTGTCATATTAAAAACCTTCAATTACATGGAGAAAACTATGATAGTATATATAACATGCTCCTGGCATCTAAAGGAAGGAAATGTATAGCTTCTTTGTGATAAATTAGCTGCTATAGGTAAAATGTCAGAGAAGTAATTTAGAATATTGGTATTATAACTTACTTCTCTGACATTCTCTGACATAATTTGGTATATTTCAATACATTTGTTTGTGTACAAGAGTATTACTACTATAATACTGCCCCCTATGTACAAGAATATAACTACTATAATACTGCCCCCTATGTACAAGAATATAACTACTATAATACTGCCCCTATGTACAAGAATATAACTACTATAATACTTCCCCCTATGTACAAGTATATAACTACTATAATACTGCATCCTATGTACAAGAATATAACTACTATAATACTGCCCCCTATGCACAAGAATATAACTACTATAATACTGCCCCCCTATGTACAAGAATATAACTACTATAATACTGCCCCCTATGTACAAGAAGATAACTACTATAATACTGCCCCTATGCACAAGAATATAACTACTATAATACTGCCCCCTATGCACAAGAATATAACTACTATAATACTGCCCCCCTATGTACAAGAATATAACTACTATAATACTGCCCCCCTATGTACAAGAATATAACTACTATAATATTGCCCCCTATGTACAAGAATATAACTACTATAATATTGCCCCCTGTGTACAAGAATATAACTACTATAATACTGCCCCCCTATGTACAAGAATATAACTACTATAATACTGTCCCCTATGTACAAGAATATAACTACTATAATATTGCCCCCTGTGTACAAGAATATAACTACTATAATATTGCCCCCTGTGTACAAGAATATAACTACTATAATACTGCCCCCTGTGTACAAGAATATAACTACTATAATACTGCCCCCTATGTACAAGAATATAACTACTATAATATTGCCCCCTGTGTACAAGAATATAACTACTATAATATTGCCCCCTGTGTACAAGAATATAACTACTATAATACTGCCCCCTGTGTACAAGAATATAACTACTATAATACTGCCCCTATGTACACGAATATAACTACTATAATACTGCCCCTATGTACACGAATATAACTACTATAATACTGACCCCTATGTACAAGAATATAACTACTATAATACTGCCCCCTGTGTACAGGAATATAACTACTATAATACTGCCCCCTATGCACTCTTTATTGACCTGAGGACATAATTTTCTCTTATGACCTGAGCTACGTACCTGTATGTGTTCCCTCGACACATATTCCAGTATTAGGAGTATGTCATATGTTGTCGCCGCTGCAGTGTTTGCTCTCTTGTATATACAGTAGTAATTATTATTCCTGGCTTAATTGACTTTATTCGGGAGGTATTTTAATATAGTCTTACTGGATTATCTTACCTTCCTATGATGTCATTTGTGCAGGAATTCAGATACTTGGCCACGAAGATTTATGTGGTACCTCTGAGTGTTTATGAGGACGCTCTATGTTTATACGTTATGGGTTTTCTTGTAATATTCCCTTAGCAGGGGATTATGGGAGGTTCTTGATGGAAGATGATTTCAATTTAAATTGATAGCAGTTTAGTAATGGTGTCTGGACATGGAAAATTAGATCTATTATGGAGAATCCAACTGGTTTTCCTTCTGGCCACGGATGAGGAGGAAAAAAAATCATATACCATTACCATGTCAGAAATTTTGGACCCTCAGGTGTTGGGAAGAAGTAATGGTGGCAATAAAATAACAGTGTCTTTACGTAAATTCTGTAAAATTAAATCTATTATGTAGGATCAACTGGTTTTCCTTCTGGCCATGGTTGAGGAGAAAAAAAATTAGCAACCATTCGGAGAATTCTTGGACCCCCCAGGTGTTGGAATCAAGTACTTCTGACCTTCAAATGGGTAATTGGTACCGTATTTGGATGGACTCCTCCAAGGTACTCAATGAGATTGAAATCTTTGGACCCCCCCCCCTCGCTCAGTCAAGTATTGGAAAAATAGCCCTTAAATGGGTAGGTATATGGACTCCCTTCTAAGGTCTAGAATACTTGATCCCAACAGCTGGGGGCCCAGAATCCTTACTTGGCGATAGTTGCCGATTTTCTTCAAAAGTTAAGATCTGTGAAAGAGTTGGATACAGTCTCAAGAGACTTCAGTTTCAACAAAACATTTTGGGGAAATTGAGGCAAGTTCTTGGATAATGGGCGATTCTTAACCATTGACCTAAAATTCAGGACATTTGTTCATGCCCACACGCAACAACCACACGTCAGAAGTCCATTACGTATAGATTTCCCCCTCCCAAACACATCCTCAGCATAATCCGACTCATCTGATGGGGTCTTAAAAATCTGTGGGGTCACAACCAATTTGCCTTGAATATGTGTGATAGGAAGGCCCTCGGTTCCGCTATTTTATGTTCTGTCTAGACCCGCTTTGGAGAGTTTCTAATTCATCGTGTGTTTTTTAATTTCAAAAACTCTTGGAAGAAACTTTTTCCTATTCTGTATATTGAGTAATACACTTCATAACCTTTTTGTGTGATTATTTCATGTGTAAAGACTGCAAGCCAAATGTGAACATGACAAGACGATGGAAAATTTCTACATAGGAAACTTAAGAATCTTGTATAATTCCACGTTACCATCTAGTATAGTTCGCCTACAGGGGGTGCTATTATTCCTCTCCTCTGATACATTGTATCATGTGACTGGGTCACTGCCAGAAATAATTTCCCAACCAAACAAGTCATTACAACGATATAATTGGTGAGAACACAAGACAAAAATACATCCCAGATGAGAGTGAAATGCAAAATAGGTTGAGTATTCGTTTATACTCCAATTACCGTTTTTTTTTTTGTTTTTTTTTATGGCACTGATCTTTTAATAGGTGGATCCGGATGTCAAAAGGTCAGTTTTTCATGAAGTTTGGTCATGTTACTCCCAAAATTAGAATTTGTAAATTGACAAACGATTTAACGAAATATTTTGCTCTTCTCTTGGTCTAGTGGCGTTGAGCAGTTTCCCTAAATTTTCAGTTCTGTTGTAGCGTCACATTGAATTTTCATGTAGGCCTAGAAGGGAGCTCTCTAAGGGCCTCCATCACAGATCTACTAGGTCATAGCTTTAGGGGGTTGCATAGGAAGGATTTTCTAGGCTCCAGGAGTGATGCATGGTTCTGTTTTTTGGATATATAATTATTGACTGGTATTTCTTGAGTTTAATGGATAAAATGCCTCAATGGGACTGTTTTTAAAGCCACCCCATTCCTTAAATATAGCACCTTCCATATTTGGTTGTCTTCTGATGGACTTCGGAAGCAGATAACTGTGTTGAGTCCCCCAGTAGATGTTGGGCCCATCTATTACTCCAGTGGTCCAGTCCTTGGTTTGGTCTGTAGTGACTCACTTCGGTCCTCCAAATGTGTCCTAAATGTCCACGTCGGTCCTACAAATGTGTCCTAAATGTCCACGTCGGTCCTCCAAATGTGCCCTAAACCTCTATTCCTCCAGATGAGCAGATTCATTATGCCTTTTTTTTTTTTTTTTTTTTTTTTGTGACAAACTTTTCTCATCTTCTCTAGAATCCGAGAGTGTCCGTTACTAAGTGCTGTCAAAGATAATGATATCGGTGCGCTGAGAAAACTTCTGGACTGCTCATCCACTGATCTGTATCTGAGAGGTAGGTGGAGCAAGTCATGAGATGGTCGCATCCAGCATTGATAATTGTTAGGCTCTAAAGCCTTTGGGTGAAAACTTACAACTGTATTGTTCTCTGCCGCAGGGGCAGTTGGAGAGACTGCACTACATGTGGCTGCCTTATATGATAACCTAGAGGCTGCCGAAATAATTCTAGAGGCTGCACCAGATCTCGTGGACCAACCCTTCACCTCTATGCTCTATGAAGGTCAGATACTGGGATTGCACAAAGTTGAGATTTCGGGACCATAATGTGTTGGGGTTGTTTCTCTACTTATTAATATTTAAGGTTCTTGGTCACACTTTGTGAGCCTTTTGCCTCTTGAAGTTTGCAATAGAGAGACTAAATAACCTGTATGTAAATTGTAAGATGATTTATTACCCAATGGGAAATTTCACACCACCATACATGATAATGAACAAGAATATTATATATATTGTGGGGTTTTATTGACTTTTCACCCTAAAAAATTGCACTTGTTAAATGATCACAATGTATGTATTGAAACAGCCGGTGAATTTACATCACAGGTGCTCTGAAAAGACACCCAGGAGCCCTTCTGGCTCATTAGCATAATTTTACAAATTGGTTTTAGAGGTGAGGAGGCCATGGATAACATATATATGAAGATTACAAAAGACACTATGGGGCGGATTTATCAAGCAGTCTGAAAGTCAGAATATTTCCAGTTGCCCATGGCAACCAATCACAGCTCAGCTTTCATTTCACCAGTGCTCATGAATATTTTAAAGGGGAGCTGTGATTGGTTGCCGTGGGCAATTGGAAATATTCTGACTTTCAGACACTTGATAAATCTGCCCCTATGTCTTAATCTACGAGCCCCAGGTTTATCATGATGGATTTTAATGGTAGATTTCCTTTAATTCTGGTGCACAGGGGTCACTGGAGGAAACTGGTATATGGGGGTGTTCAAATGTACCCCCATTGATATATTGGTGACCTAAGCTGTAGATCGTACATCACCTTCACTAAGTATTCTGGATATACACTTTACATCAAATGACCCAAGATACAACCATCCCAAAAAACTGATGAGCACCCAACTTTTTTTCCCTCCTGTTGCCATTATGTTCAGAATATAGTTAATTGCACATTTTAAGGCCTATTCATTTTTGTTTTGATCTTTACTCTTCTTCTAGGACAAACTGCTCTACATATTGCGGCTGTCAATCAAAACTTAAATTTGGTGAAATTACTGATTGATAAAGGTGCTGATGTCCGCTCTCCTCGAGCCATCGGCAGCTTCTTCTCTTACAGCACGGACAACCTCTTTTACTTCGGTAAGTACAATTATTGGCAACTAAATTCCTAAAATAACAATCTTTTGGATAACATAAATATCTTAACCATACACAACTTTTTCATTTTAGGTGAGCACATTTTATCTTTTGCTGCATGCACCGGCAATGAGGCCATTGTCCGTCTTCTTATTGAGAATGGCGCTAGTATTCGGGCACAAGATTCCTATGGTGAGAAGGAATTCTAAGAACTTATGAGATACTTATGTATCTGACTTGGTGGGTTGGTATGGACCTACAGTGTCTCTCATGGGGAAAGAAGGATGGAGCTGGTCAGTTAGTGAAACATAATATTAGGGATTGATGTTCAGGAACAGTCCAAGGTATTGGCTGGCTGAACAAGTATTCATGGTCAGACGATAGCAGGGACCCATGCTTGGGAAGGTGAGAGACGTCAAGGCATTCCTTGTCGGCATAGAGCTAATGGGTGGACAAAATGGTCAAACATGAAAAATCTGCAGGTCCAGATATACCACACATTGAAAGAAGAAAACTCAGAACCTTCCCTAAGGTAACGCTAACTCCAATATGCACAGGAGTGAAAGGATGGACTGCGGAACTTTTTTTATACCCTCAGGCTGGCAGAGCAGGAGATGAGACTAACAGAGTAAAATGTAAGTGTCCATGGACTGGGTAGGTGCTGGCATGTAGAAGATAAGGAACCTTTGTGGTCACCTGCAGGTTGGAGATGTGCTACAGCATCATTTGGTTTCAGAAGTACCAATAATTCTGTAGCTATTGTGAGAAAATGGGATACTACTGGAGACCCTATATGACTATTGGGGTTTACATTGCTGGTGTCCAACATCTCCACAAAATAACGTTGACTTTTCTTATTCGAAGGTAACACCATACTCCACATCTTGGCCCTGCAACCAAATCAAACATTTTCCTGCCAGATGTTTGATCTTATTTTGTCCCATGATGACAAACAAAACCATGATGTGGACATTCAGATGATCACCAACTATATGGGACTTACTGCCTTTAAACTATCTGCTGCCGAGGGAAATATTGTTGTAAGTTTGACTTTCTGAAAACTTTCTTTAGTTTAATTTATCAAAAAGTTCAGTATCTCCACAATCTGTCTGTGTCCATGTACAGAAAAGTGGATGAGATTTTAAGATTCATCCCAATGGGGTAACAAAACCCAATAACTGTTAATACTTCAGATCTAGCCAAAGGCAGAAAGCAGAAGAAGATGAAGAACATATCGTTAAAAACTACCTCAGCTTATGAACATAACTGCTACTGTATTTCTATGCCAGTCATTTGGGCAGCAAAAACCCACTGTGTGGACGTCTTCTAAGGACTTTGTGTTGGGCCAGCCCAACAGAATACCAGAGGTTCCTCAGATCCAGGCTCTAACCTAACACTAGTCCCCAGAGACACAGCAGAAGACAACCTAATTCGGAGGCTTGTAGGGTTTATTATTATTTCCAAGGGAATCGTGAAGGGTTTCCCCAAAGAATAGGTTTTGTCCGGAGAGGCCAAGCAACTCCAGTAAGACGCTAGAATAATTAATGTATAAATCGGAGCATTGTACATTGGTATGAGGCCATAGCAGGTGCATTCTTGGTCAGAACGTGCACATCCAAGATACGTCCTTCTAGAATTGAATTTATTTTCCACATATTCCATCTAAATCGAAGACCATATCTTTAGGTTGATTATTCCTTTAAATTTATTTACTATTTGTCATTCTCAAAATATTTTCTGCTTGACCATGCACCTGTTCTTATTCTGGAAGGAATCTGCAATGTTTTTCTAATAGATTATGATATAAACTTATAAGATCCTCACCCCCTCTAATGTGATGAAAGTTTTACTTAAAATATGACTAATTTAAAAATGTATATATAGACGTATAAATGTCATAACGTATTCTTTTTGACTCTTCAGATGTTCCAGCATCTATTGAATAAGAGGAAAACGGTTCAGTGGAGTTTTGGCCCAGTGAGTTCTGTCCTATATGATCTTTCAGGTATCGACTCCTGGGGAGAAGATCAGTCGGTGCTAGAACTTGTGGTATCTTCTAGAAAGAGAGCGGTAATTATATGTTTCTTATGTTTTGTTTGTCTGGTCGGTGCTACATGTGACGTGTGCCTTCTCTAACCTTATCGTTCCACCCAACCCTCCTTGTAGGCTCGCCATATCCTGGACCTTACACCTGTGAAGGAACTTGTGAGTCTGAAGTGGCGGAGCTGTGGTCGACCATACTTTTGGTTCTTGGCAGCAGTCTACGTCCTGTATATGATCTGCGTCACCATGTGTTGCATCTACAGACCCTTGAAGGAAATTCCATTCAAGCCGAATGACACTCGAGACACTACCATCTTAATGCAAAGACCTCTTCATGTATGTAATACAAAAGCAAAGGAGTTAGTGAGGATTTTTTTAAGTCTTTTCATTATATTTATGGTTGCTCTCTGCTCTATCCTTATAGGAGGCCTACAAAACTTCTCAGGATGACCTTCGTCTAGTCGGGGAGCTTATTAGTGTTTTAGGGGCTATTGTTATACTTTTGCTCTTGGTAAGAGATTCTCCAAGTTTTCTTTTATGATTTGATATTTTTGTTATTTATCATATTTGTTCATTGTTAATTCTGTGTTTTAGATTCCTGATTTGATTCGAGTTGGAGCTACAAGATATTTTGGGCAGACCGTCCTGGGTGGACCATTTCATATCATCATGTAAGAACAATTTATATGATTTTTTTTTCAATTGTTTTTAATAGATTGGTTTACTTTTTATTCTGCAAATTTGCATGACTTTTGTAGAATCGTTTTTGCCTGCATGGTGATGGCGGTGTTGGTCATGAGGTTGACTAATAGTGATGGAGAAGTGGCTCCTATGTCTCTGGCTTTGGTGTTGGGTTGGTGTTACATCATGTACTTCACACGTGGGTTTCAGATGCTTGGACCATTTACCATCATGATACAAAAAGTAAGTAATAAGACACACAGATTTCAGAATGTCCTGTTCAAATAAAAGGGGCTGTACGTATAGCAATATGATTAATAGGATCTGAAAGGTAGGTAATGGCAACCCCTTGTGGAGATCAGCGAAGCCACTTCTACATGCTATCATTTACTCTAGTACTCTACTACTCACTAATGACGGCTATAACAGTGAGGGTGAGAATTGAACTGTTGGGTTATAGGCAGGGACAGTTTTAGACAAAGTGGGGCCTTGGGCAAAACTAAATGTGGGGCCCCAAATAAAACTATTTTATGAACAGTCAGTCAGTAAGAGGGTCCTTTAGCCCTACACACCAACACTTTGTAGTTTACAAGTAGTAGTAGGGTAAGACAATGGGGCACATTTACTTACCCGGTCCCGTCGCAATCCCGCGGTGCGGACAACGGTGCGACGGGACCGGGTAGGTAAATGGGGTCTGCTGGGATTCACTAAGGTGGTGCGCCCGAGTTCCTGCAGGTGTCGCTGCTGCGCCAAGGTCCGCTGGAGTCCACCTTCTTCTTCCTGGTGCATGTGAGTGCTTGATCTTGTTACACAATTTGTTTTTTAAATTCCGAGTTTTTTCCGAATCCGTTGGGTTGTCCAACGGCCACGCCCCCGATTGTTGCATGCAAGCCGATGCGCCACAATCCGATCGCGTGCACCAAAAACCCGGGGGAAATTCAGGAAATCAGAAATATTCGGGAAACTCGACAAAAGTGCGGCGTTCGGACCCTTAGTAAATGAGCGCCATTGTGTAATATTGGACTGTAGGAGAATTTTACAGGAGAGACAGATGATGATAGAAGATAAATATGAAAGATTTTATAGATGACTTATAGATTTTTTTAGATGAATAAATTTAAAGTAGATAGATGATCGATATGAGAGATTAGAAGATCCATTGATAGATGGATAGAGAATAAATAGGAGATAGGTAAATAGACAGATATATAGATAGTAAAATTTTAGGAGATAGATATAGACAAGAGATGAATGATAAGCATCTTTACCCGGGCATTCAACCAAGTGGTATTTAAGGAGCAATACATGCTCCGCCCACAAAAGTCCACATGCAGGGGTACCTTTAGGACAGGGGGCCCTGGGCAATGGCCGCCCCCTGACGCTGGCCCTGATTATAGGCTTAACTTGATGGATCAAAAACCTCTTTCAACCTATTCTAGTATACAATGATTTCTTAGTATAACGTTTGACTGTGAAGTAAAGATGAACACCCAAAATGTTTTTGATCTCTGATAAGTTACGATCTTCGTTTTTTAGATGATTTTTGGAGACCTGCTACGTTTCTGTTGGCTCATGGCTGTGGTTATCCTTGGCTTTGGTGCAGGTAAGACTCCATGTTATACAGCTTCCTCTCAGATTTAGTTCAGGGTTATTAGGGCACATATGATCTAAAGGTAAATTATTGAAAGGGTTGTCCATTACAAAAGATTTAAAATGACCGGATGTAAAATGTAAAATAATGTAATTATGTAAAAATAAATAATTCATACTCTTTAGGATCCTTTTCAGCAATGACCTGTTAAAGGGAACCTGTCACCAGGGACCTCATTTTCACTAAAGACAGTTTGTAAAAGTCCATGACACCTGCAGTGCAAATCTGCCTTTCTGCCTATTCTAAGCATTTGCATTACAATATAATTGTGTGTTACAACTATACTATTGCATTCTGACAAAATCCTGGGGTAGTCACAGGGGTTGGGCTTTGGTTGGGAAACATTAAAAATCATAATTGTAATCCTTTTCTCCACAGCTTTCTTTGTGATCTTCCAAACCCAGGATCCAGAAGAACTTGGGCAATTTATGACTTACCCCATGTCTTTGTTCAGCACATTTGAACTGTTCCTCACAATAATCGATGGTCCGGCAAATTATGCGGTAGACCTGCCATTCATGTTCAGCGTTGTGTACTCTGCATTTGCTGTTGTCGCTGCTCTTCTTATGTTGAATCTGCTCATTGCCATGATGGGAGACACACACTGGCGTGTAGCTCATGAGGGAGACGAGTTATGGAGAGCTCAGGTAGGTTTATCTACCTCAATGGTATGTTGATGGATAAAATCTGCTCTTTCCACATTGGTGGAATGGAAAGTACAATGTTTAAGTGGGCTTCAGTGGGACTGGCCTGGAGGCCCACCCTCCGTCAACCCCCTGGGAACATACTTTAGAGGCCAACAAGTTGGGTTGTCTTCTACTGGACTTCTGGCATTCAGTATTTGGATAGTGCCCAGGGTTCAATTGAGTATCCTCTGTTGAAGTAGTCGAAAACTGCATACCTAATGTTTTTTTCTATGCTCTCCTACAAATGTTGAGCTTTTGGAGGCATTGATGGATATATGGCTCCGTATTTGATTGGCCTGTCACACAGCACCTATAAAAGTCACCGGCTTTTACAGCACTCTAGATGTATGAAATGCCTTTTTCAGAATTCACTTTTTTTCTATAAAAACAAATAAAAACTTCTGATATGGAAATTACCTGATGTACTTTATCCTAAGAGGGTGGAAAGTGTTTTTTAAGGGTTTTTTTTAGGCTTCTATAGCATCATGGTTCTGATGTCGTTTTCAAGACTAGGATCTCAACTTTCCAAAAGCAGGGTTACGGTTCTGTAAGATATAAAACCAGAGATACACACAACCTTAATGCATTTTCAAAGATAAAATTCTCGTTGTGACCCGACTTTCATGCCCTACCTGAGAGGAATGTTATGAAGTGAGGCACCTTAGTGTGAAATAGAAAAAAGAGCGATCTCCAGCACTTCCAATAATAAAAAATATAAAACTTTACTATGAAACAGGTTATGTACATCCACAAAAAAAGAGTCTCCTAGAGAAATGTCTCGAAACGCGTAGATCTGTCTTTTTCTATCTGTAGATGTACATTATAGTATTTACCATGTCACAATAAAGTCAAGTTTTATATTTTTTATTATTTTTTTTTCTATTATTCGTTGCTGCCGACTTGGAACGTAGGACTCTTTCTCCGTGCACGTCAGAATGGAATCGAAAAAATAAAGATTGGAATTGTGAGCTGAATATTTTATTGCATTTTTTTTTTGTAAGAGGGGCCTTGTCACCCTCCAGGGTCTTGGTGCCTTGAAACCCCTATGGTTATTATATATTTCACAGGCAGAAGCTGTAATCATTGGACACATATCACAATTAGAGGGAATTCTAATTACAGACTATTTTTGCACAGTTGGCTATTACGCTTAATAGAAACCTGTAATTATACGTTATGACTTATGCCGTGCATTGTGGAATATGTAAAATGTATTATGTCCGAGGAATTACTATGATAACTGGTCTACTGGCCTCCGATAAGGTTCATGAGAAGTGATCAGCGAACCTGGACTTCAGCCAGAAGTTCGGTGTTGGATCTCGCCCCACGCTAGTAACACTTTATATGCTGCTGCCATAAACTCTGTGATAATCATTCCCCGATGACGTGCTTTGCCGGTGGCATTTGATGAGTAACACTCACATTCAGTTCCAGCACCGATTGCAGGTGTTACCTATGGGGCTGAGCATTTAGGTTTGGTACCTGAACCAAACTTTCAAGTTTGGCTGAAAGCAAACCTAAACAACTTTGTTAATCCATTAGGTTCCCTGGGACTCCAAATTGGTCCAAGTTTTATATATAAATTTAGGCTCCTCCTATAGTACCAACATCTGTAAACTGATTTTAAGTGGAAGATTTCCTATGGTGTTTGCATCTCAAACTTGCCAAAAATGTACCTAATTATGAAGAGCTTGAACTATAAATTGTCCAAGTAGAGATGAGTGGTCCTGAACTTTAGGTTAGATGTATGTTCGGCAGCTCAGCCCTCGGACATGTTACCAAACCTTAAGTTTGGGTCTGCTCATTCGATTATTATACAGTGGGTATGGAAAGTATTCAGACCCCTTTAAATTTTTCACTCCTTTGTTTGATTTATGGTGATAAGTATTCAGCCTCTTTGTGCAGTAACGAGTAGAAGCCGCTTTGGAGCTGGTGCGGCCATAAATTTCTCACCCCTGGATTTGGTTATCCTCTGCCTCCTCCTTGCAGATCCTCTCCTGGTCCCTCAGGTTGGATGGTGAACGTTGGTGGAGGCCATTTTCAGGTCTCTCCAGAGATGCTCCATTGGGTTTAGGTCCGGGCTCTGGCTGGGCCGGTCAGGAATGGTCACAGAGATGTTCTGAAGTCTCTGCTGTGTCAGTTTAGTTGTGTGCTTAGGGTCATTGTCTTGTTGGAATGTTTGACCCAGTCTGAGGTCCAGAGCATCTGGAAGAGGTTCTAATCCAGGATATCTCTGTACTTGGCCACATCTTTCAATTGCAACCAGTGGTCCAGTCCCCACCACCATGTGTCACTGCTGGGATTGTATTTGGCAGGAGATGAGCAGTACCTGGTTTTCTCCACCACTTAGAATTAACACCAAAAATTTCATGCAAACTGTATGCAGCTACTATATGTCTTGCACTGAGGAGAGGCTCCCGACTACATACTGCATCTCTGGAGCTCAGCCACAGTGATCTTTGGGTTCTTCTTTACCTCACTTACCAAGACTATTTTCCCACAATAACTTAGTTTAGCTAGATGGCCAATTTGGTTGTCCCAAACTTCTTCCATTTAAGGATTATGGAGGTCACTGTGCTCTTAGGAACTTTGATTGCTGCAGAAATTCTTTTGTAACTTTGGCCAGATCCGTGCTTTACGACAATCCTGTCTCTGAGCTCCTAGGGCAGTTCCTTAGACCTCATTATTCGCATATGCTCTGAGATGCACTGTGAGCTGTGAGCTGTAATTAAACACAGCTGGACTCCAATGAAGTCATCTCAAGGAGGAAGAAATGGACAGCGTTTGAGTTAAATGAATGTCACAGCAGAGGCAAAAGCATACTTATAACTATATTTCTTTATATTTCAGTATTTCACGTACATGCACGGCACAGCTGTGCAGAGGCTATATGAGGATGGCTCAGACGCTGTGCCCTCTTCATACAGAGGTTCGGTTTGCTGCATATTGCAGCAAACACCCACCGCTTAAACCTGTGGTCAGTGCTAGCACTAATCACAGGTATTAACCCTTCCATCACTGCTGGCAAAGATGGCGGTGGGTGGATGTCACCATTTTTGTTGCGATCATCACTCCCCCGAATGTCATAGGTTTAAAAAATAATAAAAAAATTTAAACTAAATAAAAATTCAAATCACCCTCCCCCCCCCCCCTTTCCCAAGAGCTGATATAAAATATAATAAACAGTAAAAATCACAAACTCGTTAGGTATCGCTGCATCTTAAAATTCCCGATCTATCAAAATATAAAAATGGTTATTGGCAGCGACAATGCCCTTAACGTAAAATAGCGCCTAAATATCCCAAACGCGACTTTTGCACTGTTTTACATCACATAAAAGATGAAATAAAAAAGTGATCAAAAGGTCATACAGTCCTCAAAATTGTAGCAATGAAAACATCAGCTCATTTTGGAAAAAATGACACCTCACAATACTCCGTACATATAAGTATGAAAAAGTTATTAGCTTTTAGTGTTTAATTTTTGAAAATGTATTAAAATACAATAAAACCTATATACATTTGGTATCACCGTGATCGTAGCTAGACAAAGAATAAAGCAGAGGTGTTATTTGGAGCTCACAGTGAAACTCATAAAAACTGAGCCCACAAGAAAGTGATGCAAATGTGGGGTTTTTTGCCAGTTTCACCACATTTGGAATTTTTTTCCAGCTTCCCAATACACGGCATGGAATAATAATATTAAAGTTATTGAGTAAAATTTGTTACGCAGAAAATAAGCCCTTATACATCAATGTACATGGGAAAAATTAAAAAAGATTTTTGAAGGTGGAGAGTGAAAAATGAGCCAAAAATCCTTCCCCATAAGGGGTTAATAAATTGGCAAAAATACCTACGTGTTTTTTTTTTTGTTTTTTTTTTTTGTCAAGATGGGGGGTGTACCTTAATGAGCAAAAAATACAAACTTGCCAATTGGCTGCAATGAAACAAAAGAGTGAAAAATTTAAAGAGATCTAAATACTTTCCGTACCCTTTGTAAGCTTCGACTAGAAAGTCTAAAAATGGAAACCTTTCTTTCCAACGAGCATTGAATTAAACATACAGCATTCTATGCCTTGTACATGAGGCTTCAGTGAAAAAAAAAAAAAAAGTTTAATACTTTTGTATTTGTTTTTATGTTTACAGGTTGTAGCCACAACTGTAATGCTCGAAAGAAAGATGCCCAAGGCCCTTTGGCCTCGGCTCGGTATTAGCGGCAAAGAGTTTGGTTTAGGAGACTCTTGGTATCTCAGGTAAGTGAAACTTAAATAAGTTACTGTGTAATGTTTTCCATTTTCTCTTGGTTTTAAGATTTGGCATAAACCACGTTTTTCAGGTAGTATCCCCAAGTAGTGATGTCAGATAATGGAGACATGAAGGGGCGTAACTTGAGGGTGTGGTCGCAAGCGGGCCCAAGAGGCTTAGGGGGCCCATAAGGTGTCACATTCCCATATAAGAAGGCTAGTACTATAAACCATCCATATATAGTCGGGGGCCTGGCACAGACTTTGCACTGGGGCCCATCAGCTTCTAGTTACGCCACTGGAGGCAGGTGTGGGGTTTTGGCCCCAAGGTCCAGGGGCAAACCACATCTTTATTTTTGTAGACTTTGTTGATGGAAAGAGGTGCTTAATCCCTAATGTTCATATTTATCTTTTCTTAATTTGTGGAGCTTTCCTGCATAACCTGCCAAGTAGGAAGAATACACATGGAGCTTGATGAACCCCATTCATTGCAATGTGATCTGCTAGGTTCAACTGAGTCATCCCGAGAAGCCTAATCTCTAAAATTTTGGTTCCATTTTATAACTTCCCGTTTACACCAAAAGACAACTTTGATACTTCACTTAAATTATCCTCTATAATCATTCTCTTCTGATTTTTGTAGAGTCGAAGAGCGCAAGGATTTAGATAAGCGTAAAATAAAGCGCTTATTAGACGCCTTTCAAAAAACCGAGGATGACAATGAATCCATCGAAAAGGAATCTCTGGTAATGGATTTCCATGAAGATGAGCTGATAACCAAGAGAGTGTCTATATGTGAAACTCCTGCTGTGCTCCGAAAACTTTCTACAAGAAGAACAAGCAGTGGATGGAATATTCTTAAAAGGGTTTCTATAGACCATCTACAGGGCAAGGTCAACTATGCTCTTGATATTGATGAGGAGGTGTACGATGTGTGAGTCGGTGGACACTTCTTCTGAGGAGACTCTTTATAATCTGTTTTATCTAAGATAAATCCACCTGGGTTATCCAAGGAATCCGCTGATCAGCTTTACGAGAAAAAATTATTTTGAAAATGTGTAAACTGAGCAGAAGTGTAAGATTGTCCACGTCTTCTGAAGACCAAATATCTCCTCCGATCAAGACTCATGATTCATCATTGAATAACCCTGGCCACTTCGAAGAGATGATTTTATATGGATTTATGTTGGATTCTCTGTTCCTTTTTGCAGACATCTAGCTTCAGTAGAGCATCTGATCTTAACCCACAAACATATCCAATCTTAATCCAGATGTTGATTCAATCCTTTGTGATATTTGCTGTGTTTAACCGGTTAAAGAAGACTTTCAATGGCCTACACACAGGATTAACTCCTAAAGCCAAGCTAGGAACACCTTGAATTCTCCATGGCCACAATCTTGCCATTGTGTAAATACTTCCTAGCATCTGTTATCCATGAATGGATCTCGAAGGGAAAGAACTTGGCTACGTATCTTAAGTTGGCAGGCCACCTTGGATATTTAGCACTTTAGAAAGAACATTCTCGATGAAGGAGTCATTACTGTCCCTAACCTACTTCTTGTTTATATAACCTATGCTTCCAAGTGACAATTTTAAGTTTCTCTTAATGGACATCTTCTTATACCTTAAACTTGAGATGTTGACTTCTCAATTGTTACCAATAACTGCCATGTACAGTATACCCTAATTGCGAGGATTAGGTTGGCCACTGCTAGAGATCTTTTATTATTGGTAATCTAGAGTCACCATAGTTTTTAAATGGACACTCCACATACTTGGGTCACTACATCTATTGTCTTAATATAGAACATTTTTATGCACTATAAGCAATATTGTTGGAGGCCCTGTACAGATTTTGGATTGGGGCCCAGCAACTTCAAGTTATTCCTCTAGGTTGGAAGTTCAGTTTCGTAAGGCTGAGAATCATTAGTACTTATGAGTCCGGGGATGCATGAGACGCAATCAATATTATTTTCTTTTAGAAGGAATTTACTGAGGAACCCCTCCAAGACTTATCATGGCGTCATTGACTCCTATGTCATACTCCACCATCTCTCTTGGGACATCAGTGACCTGGTGCACAATATCCTTCCCAAAGATAACTCTCTTGACTTATTAGAGGTTATGGTTTTGGGGATCTTTCACCCTTACCTAATCCTTCTTGTGGTGCTAGTGGCCTTTTTGCAGGATTGGACTTCCAATGGTGGGCAAACTAACCTCATGCCTATATTGCCCATTGACACTGTTATAAAAAGTCTTATAGTTCCCCACAACATATGCGATTTGTGATCACTATGTAGAAATAATTGCTCTTATTTTAGTATATAGTAAGTACGTTGTGTAAGTATTGCCGGTGCAGGTCTGCGGTACACTCGGGCTAGTGTATCTAATCCTCAACACATGTTTATAGTCATGGGTTAGTGACTGAAGGATAATCCCACTAATCCATACATGGTGCTTCTGAGAGCTAATATTTGCAAATGGCTCTTCGTATAGAACAAAACAGTTGTCTTACGTACTTGGCTCATACTTTGTTGGCTTTCTTCCGGACAGGTTGTTCTTGGCAGGGTCTATATCTATACATTCAGAAGAATGCAGGATCCTCTATAGGCTCATACTACTATATCTGTTTTAATCCCAAAACTGGACTGATGGTCATCTAATGTACAGTCCTTGTATCATCCTCAAAGGAAATTTATCATCAGGTCTGGGTTCTTTTTGATATCCTATCAAGGGTTAAGTAGAAGGCAAAGCTGAACCTATTAAATGACTGGGTTTGCTCCCAGTATGAACTTGTTCTGCTTGGTCTTTCTACCAAAAAGGGCTCTTCCCATTTTCTGGAAGATAAGACTGTATAAAAAATACCATGTGGCCTTGTTCTTTATGACTGATTCGTAAGAGACCATTTGAGGTCAAAACCTTTTAAACCAATGGTGGACATTTTGGGTTGTCAGTAATGAGACTCACTTGCCCAATTTAAAAAAATAATAATAATAATAAGATTTTTCATTTACTCAGATCCGGATAGAAATCGTTCTTTATGTTATCATCTTATCCGTTCTCCATGCCAGCCATATGGATTTTTGGCATGCATATACGCAGCAGATTTTGGTTTAGCACTTTAATTCTTGACCGTCGAATGTGTTTTTTTTTGTCCAATAAAATTTTATTTTCTGTAATTTTTTTTATTTTGCCATTAAAACATGAAACTATTTGATCGATTGTGAGATTGGGGTATGTTGTAAGGTCAACTGAAAAGGAAGGATGGGGATTTTATCCTTTGTAGAATACAAGATACTAGGAAAAGATGCCAGAGATTGCATCCACACCTTGGCCCCTGGTTGCCCCACCGCAGAAAAGCCCCTCACCAAAGGTGACTACCACTGCGGAGCAGCCACTGGTGAGGACCACCGCCGAAAATTCCCTCAGCCAATAGTAAGCACCACCGTGCAGCCAGACCTTTGGACATTAGTGAGCAGCCCCACGGCAAATGGTGAACACCACTGCAGAAAATTCTCTCGGCCAATAGTGAGCACCACCATGGAGCAGTCCCTCGGTCAATGGTCAGCACCACTGTGGTACAGCTCCTTGTCTATAACCTTGAAAATCACCATATGCCCTTCAAAAACTTTTTCTCCCAATGCTGCTCCCAAAACCAAGGATATTTCCAAACAATTCAAGTTGCTATTTGCTCCCATGTTTCATGGTCCGCTATTATTAGAAAATTTGGGAGCTAAATGATTATGGTGTGTGGATAATGTAGGTTGGTTATGTTTTAATCTACTATTTATAACCAGTAACTGCAAGCACATCCCAAAATAATGAGTCCTCCAAGAGGAGATTTTGCCATTGAGGCCTGGAGTGGTAATGTTACTTCTCCTCATGTTTGCATGTCCTAGGATTCCCTGTCATCCACTTTTATCTGTAGAGTTCTCCACCCAGGACCAGAAGAACCAGTACGATATGTATCTTGCTGATCTCTCTGATATAGTAGTTTACATATGAGCATAAAGCCATTATCATTGCTGCTCACGTACATCTGCCACGAGTCCTGGTAATTAACCTTCTGTTGGCTCCTTCATTCTACACAACTATTCATCAGATTTACGTCATCAACCATATTTTACAGTTGCGGTAATGAGAGTTAATTGGAAAGATACAGAATCTTAACAATTTATTTTGGTAAAATTGCCACTCGATTGATCACAAAATGGGGGTCTCCTGTACCCCTGACTATATGGTGCAACTGGTCACACATGGGCAGCTGATACATTTACTTTACTGAACCTGGCAAAGGACCTGTGCCAGGAGCACTTTGAATTTATTTGGAGGTACAAGCGTCCCCTAGTATTGTGATTAGGAGTATCTGCAGTCAGAATCCCACTGATCATTTGCCCTCTACTGGCTCAGGAAGAATGTCAGAGACTGTAATGTCCCAATTTAGCCTACATGACTTCTGAACTCTTGGAGTAGCTGACCTTAGATGAAACTGCATGGCTGGAGAACCTGCTGACCAGTGAGAAGCACCATGGCACTCCATTTCCACCACGATAGCTCCATCGCCAGGGGTAGGCCCCAGCATGTTACTCTTCAATTTAGCCTAACTGCACCACAAAGTCATCTTCCTTAGACAAGTCCATCCATTTTGCCCAAGTAGGGAGCCAGGTAGGCTATACCTGGTCTGTCTGAACAACCCTGCCCCCAACCCTTGAGTATGCTACCTTTTTTTTTCTTTTTCAACTAAACATTATATAAATCCTCCCAAATTAATGGTCTAGCACAGTGATGGCGAACCTTTAAAAGACTGAGTGCCCAAGCTCAAACCAAAATCCACTTATTTACCATGAAGTGCCAACATGGCATTTTAAGCAGTAACTTCCACATCTTTTAGCTCCTGAGGCCACCAATACAGTTGAAAGAAGGAGGGCACATTCAGACTCTCATTGTAGCTTCTCTCCAGGGTCTCTATGTAGAGGAAAAATTAAGGGTCCAGCAGGACGACCTCAAAAAGATACTGCACCCCTGTTCACACCTTCTCACTTATCTCACAGTACCAAACATCCAATGAATTTTCACTTTAAAATAGCGCTGACAGCAGCATCTCTTAAGTTGCATGGGACTGCAGGAAGATTTGGTGGATTTGTTCCTGTCTGGTAAACTTTGTCCTGGGGTGATAACCTGAGTGCCCACAGAAATGGCTCTGAGTGCCACCTCTGGCACCCGTGCCATAGGTTCGCCACCACTGGTCTAGCAGGTAGACCAAGATGGCAGTCATGGAGGCCAATGGTAGACACTCATCTGCCCGTGTAAATCATTTCCATGAAAGATGGGGATTAAAACCCCATGGGTGGCATGGTTATTATTGACCACAACATTTAAAGGGTCACCTACAACAAAGAAATGCTGATGTAGAATATACAATGAATTTAAAGTTCACTTTCACTTAAAGAAGTTTTACCTTCTTGGGTATTCATGATTTACCCCCAAGATGTGTCATAAATACATAACGGATACAGATTCCACCTCTGAGTCCTACAATTCCCTGCAGCAGAGCAAAAAGGAGAGTTTTCTGTGCGTGTGCAGCCCCTTTCCATTCAAAACTTTGGGAGACTCATGAAACCTGGATGTAGTAAGATCACTGACTGATCTCTCCTCTCTGGATGTCAGTGTGAAAGCATCACCATCTAGTGGCCATTGATCTATATGCAAACAAAAGCTTCAAAATAACATTGAATAAATATCTTCTCATGTGCAACATTTTGAGACCAGCTGTTTCCCAGTGAGAATTTCTTTTTAAGACACTGAATATTTGTTTTTATCCCTCAGATCCCTCTAGATTTCTTTTGCATGGTTACTCAATGATCATAGGGGATTTGGCTACAATGAACCCCACACATCACTGATTATGATTTCTAGATTTGCAATAGCTGGGTTTTTAAACTAAACAAAAACATTGAACTGCAACGAATAATATCCTCCAATGTGACCAACTTATACTGCTTGCTTCCTCTAGCCCCCCATAATTATACTGCTCTCCCTTCCTCTTGCTGCCTTACATATGCTGTTCTCACTTTCTCTAGCCCCTCATACTTATTCTGGATTCCCTTCCTCTGCCCCCCTTACTTATACTGCTCTCCCCTCCTGTAGCCCCACCCAGTACTTATACTGTTCTCTCTTTCTTCAGCCCCCCTTGCATATACTGCTCTCCCTCCATTAAGACCTAATGCTTATACTGTTCTCCCATCTTTAAGCCCCCCCCCCCCTTACTTATACTGCTATGGCTTCATTTAGCCCCCCCTTGCTTAAACTGCTCTCCCTTCATCTAGACCCCCTTACTGATACTGCTCTCCCTTCATCTAGCCCCCCTTACTGATAATGCTCTCCCTTCATCTAGCCCCCCCTTACTGATACTGCTCTCCCTTCATCTAGCCCCCCTTACTGATACTGCTCTCCTTCCATCTAGCCCCTCTTACCTTTACTGCTCTCCCTTCCTCTAGCTCCCACTTATTCATACTGCTCTCCTTCCCCTAGCTGGCCCCTGTACTTGTACTGTTCTCGCTTTTCTCCAACCCCCCCTAATTATACTGACAGTTGGAGTAGTACAGAAGGGCCCTTGTGAGCTGCTGCAGCTTATGCACCTCAAGTGGAGGGGCCCAATGGGCGCTATTGGTGAGCTTGTGCCGTGGCAGAGCAGTAGTCATGTTTGACAATGAGCTGACTCTAAGAACCGGCTAATCTATGTGAATGAAGTGAGCCTATGGCTATGCTTGTGAAGGGGCCCCATTGAGAATTTTGTTCCAGAGCTCAGAGGACTCTAGTTACGCCACTGAGCTCCAGTCTGACTTATAATGCCCACCCTGATGTTATGTCCCCATTCTCTCTTTAAAATAAAATAATTCAGATACTCGCCTTTCTTGGTTCCCCAAGGTAGGTGTCAAGTCTTCTCTACCACTGTGGGTGATTCTGAAGCAGCAGAATGATGGCTTCTAATCCCCACCAAATAATGGATCAGAACCACCCACCAGGACAGTGGGACAAACCTCAAAATCCATTACTATTTCATTAAATCTGGGATGTTTGGGATTTAGACAAGATTTCTCGCATTCACTGACAGAAAGCAGAGATCTGAAACATTTGAAGAATTCATGTCCACAGTAAAAATTGTAAAAAACTCTGTATGTTTAGCTGTCATTTAGCCCTCTTGAAAGACGTTTTGTCCCACTAAATAGAAACTATACGGTAAGTCTAAAATAAATTCAATTTTAGAGGGGTTTTTCATTTAAAGGGGATGTTCCCTGTAACACTGTCATCATACTCCACGTTTGTTGTCTAACAGTCAGTGAGACACTTGTACACAACGTCCGCTCACGTTTCAGTGCACAATCCAGGGCAGAACAGGTTAACTCAGAAGTGGAACAGGTCTGGTGAGGACGGGGGTTGTAATGAAGCAGTGTCTTAGAAAGAGACATTTAGGAGAGGGCACCTGATGACTCCAGGGACAGGAGACCTGGTGGAACTATGATCAGTGACTAACGCAGTTGGGTTTTCTTAAAGGGGCAGTAGTGATGAAGTGACCCTCTCGACCAGGGGACCAATGACCGTGAGAGGAACATGTTCTATCCACTAAGAGAAAGGATAAGCACTTGGACTACGAGCCAGCAGACAGCCGAGGAGGAGACGGAACTGATCCAGAGGAAACGGTAGATGTCGTGTGTTGTGGGGATGTTTCTGTTTGGGCTCTTCTTTATCACTATAGGGTTTTATGTTTTTAGTTACTGCAGCTGATCCTACACAAGTATTAAGCTATATCCTACATATAGGTCAGACTCTCTACCTACCTGTGTAAACAGTGAAGGGTTTCCTATTACCTGGCTGATCAGAGAAGGTCCCACAAGAAGGACCCTTACGGATCATAAATCTATGGCCTTGTTTAGAGGATCTTTAAAAAAAAAAAAACATATATGGATTATATATAGATATATAGATCTATATATGAGGATTGTAGCTTCTACGAGTGCACTGGGGGTCTTTCCTCACACTGCTGTGCTCTCTGAATCTTTGTTACTGCTGTAGACCAACCAGAAATCTGCTGCATTAGTATCTTGGAGTGGAGCAAAAGGTCTATGGAGCAGCTTAGTGCACAGAGCACAGAAGTGCGAGGACAAACCCCTAGTGCACTTGGAGATACTACAGTGCCTGAATATAAATCCATATGTGTCAGTCTTACTGCTACTTACTACATACACAAAGGTCTGATTACACATCTCTCCAGGGACAATACATAACACTGTATGGTTACACCAACTGACAGGTTTCCTATAAAAGGAACCTGTCACCTCCGCTGCAGTTTGCAGATCTGCAAAGAGTATTTTTGCAAAAAGTCTCTACCTACCTGTGTAAACAGTGAAGGGTTTCCTATTACCTGGCTGATCAGAGAAGGTCCCACAAGAAGGACCCTTACGGATCATAAATCTATGGCCTTGTTTAAAGGATCTTTAAAAAAAAAAAACATATATGGATTATATATAGATATATAGATCTATATATGAGGATTGTAGCTTCTATGAGTGCACTGGGGGTTTATCCTCACACTGCTGTGCTCTCTGAATCTCTGTTACTGCTGTAAAGTAGAGGCCGGACCGTAGCTTGTGAAGGGGAGGCCAGCATGACAGGGCCTGTTGGGAGGGGACAGTTGTTAAGGGGCGTATTCTGGGGTGAGCGGGTGTTGTCAGGAGAAGGGTTGTCAGACGTCACATGGGATAACCGTTAATCAGTCTGTGAGGTACAGGAGAAAGTGGCCCACCCGCCTTTGTTTTTTGGTGGGATAGAGGGGAAGATGGGTACAGGAATAAAGTTAATTTATGTCATGGCAGCAGGGGGCAGGGTGAGAGGTCCTTGGAGTTGGTAGAAAAGTTCGGGTGATGGAAAACATAAGGTTTTGATTTCCTTGAAAAAATGTGTCCTGGGGAGTGTTTAAAAGGGGAAGGGGAGTTTGCCATACGGTGAATTGGATATGGTGCCCTCGAACCAAAGGTGGCGGTTGAGGGTAAGTTACAAGGTGGACAGATTGCCATACTCTCTCCTTTAGTAGCTCCAAGGGCCTCCTCCTTTCTAGGGGGTTGTTAATTTAATAATAAATGTTATTTATAAAGGTTAAAAATGTTATTTATGTTTTATGTGGTTTGTAATAAAAATGGCTGCTGTGACCAATGTCATCCAACTCTTGTTGTGCGTGTGGTTAATGGGAAGGTGAGAAGCGGGAGTGTGGGTTGGAAGGCTGGGGCAGTCAAAAACGGGGAGGATTTAGGGAAAGGAGTTATCAGAAAAAAGGGCCCAACTCAACAGTGCCAATGTCATGACCAACCAGAAACCTGCTGTATCAGTAACTTAAGAGTGGAGCAAAAGGTCTGTGCAGCAGCTTAGTGCACAGAGCACAGCAGTGCGAGGATAAACCCCTAGTACATTTGGAGAAACTACAGTCCTTGAATATAAATCCATATGTCACATTCCTGCTGCTTACAACATACACAAAGGTCTGATTACACATCTCTCCAGGGACAATACCTAACAATGGCTGCATAGAGCACAGCAGTGTGATGACCTCAGTGTACATGGGGAATCTACAATCCCGGAATATAAATCTATATTTTACAGTCCTGCTGCTACTAACAACATACATAAAGGTCTGATTACACATCTCTCCAGGGACAATACATAACACTGTATGGTTATACCAACTGACAGGTTTCCTATAAAGGGAACCTGTCACCTCCACTAGCCCCATAAAACCACAAATAGATAGTTTTGATAATGTTGATAGTTTTTTTAATGTTGCAACATTACAGTCCATAGGGAGTAAGATACAAACAACCCTCAAGAAGTAGGTTGCTTGACTGCATGGTTCAGCTCCCCCATCTCCTTGACGAGAGGGAATGAATAAAAGCTGTTTTTTACAGTCCTGCCACAACATTGCGAGACTATGAAAATAAAAACAAATTAAAAGGACCTGCAAACTGTAGGACCACGTACCATTTGTGGTTTTGTGGGGCCAGCAGGGGTGACGAGTTCCCTTTTAAATGGTCTGTAACTTTTCAACAAACTTTGCATTAATAAATCTTCTCTGTTCGTCGTCCTTATCCATCACAGTTCTGCGATGAGCTGTAAGACAACTGGCTGCAGAGGAGTGTGCAGCCGGACAAGACAACATTGTTGAGACCCGCCCCCTTTCTCTAAGCCCCACCCCTCTAGTCTACCACCGGTCATTGATTAAACTGATCATTACGATATTAATGTGTAGGATATCCTTTATACTAAGGGTGCCGTCACACGCTGCGTTCTTGGACTGCATTTGCATTTTTGTATGTTTGCCTTGCGTTGGGCTGGTTTTGATCCATTTCACAGCTGCTTAAACTTTCAGAAATTAATAATAATAATAATAATAATAATCTTTATTTAAATAGCGCCATCAAATTCCGTAGCGCTTTACAAATCATAGGGGACATATACAACTATATTACATTACAAAGAACAAACAGTCATATGGAACAATAGGATTGAGGGCCCTGCTCACAAGAGCTTACAGACTATGAGGATGAGGGGGTGACACAAGAGCTTACAGTCTATGAGGATGAGGGGTTGACACAAGAGCTTACAGTCCATGAGGGTGAGGGGGTGACCCAAGAGCTTACAGTCTATGAGGATGAGGGGGTGACACAAGAGCTTACAGTCTATGAGGATGAGGGGGTGACACAAGAGCTTACAGTCTATGAGGATGAGGGGGGGACACAAGAGCTTACAGTCCATGAGGGTGAGGGGGTGACCCAAGAGCTTACAGTCTATGAGGATGAGGGGGTGGCACAAGAGGTTGTATAATGGTCCAGCCATTCTTTATAAGGGAACAAGGGAAGAAAAACGAATTCAAACCAGCCAAACACATGGTAAACATACCAAAATGCCTGTGTTCAAAAACCATGAAAGAATGGTCCACGAATGCACCGTGTGACAACACCCTAAACCTCAGCTTGTTCCGATTTGACTTCTGCTTATAAGCCAAGCCGACCACAAGCTGAAATGGAATCCAAGCCCATAGCCTATGACGAGTATCTTTGGCTTAGCTACAATGTCCAATGGAATCTAAGGTGTCTGTCTACGATATATCACCAGTCACTGTTTTATCCAAGGATTCAGGACCTTCCTCTACTACGAGCTGCAAAGGAAAATGATATTCACCTCCTGAAGCAACTTCTAGAAGATAAGAATTGTGATCCATTCCAGAGAGGTGAGTGACCCAAAAAATAGAGGCAAGTGATGATCGGAGGAACCATGTGATGCAATATCATTTTATGGGAAAGATAATATTTACTTGTGAAACATAACTTTATGCAATTTCCCATGAACTTATGGGGTCGTCGGTCTATTGCAGGTGGATACATTGGTGCTCATTTGCTAAGGGTCCGAATTGCGCACTTTCATTGGGTTTCCCAAAGTTTTCTGATTTGCCCTGGATTGCCCCGGGATTTTGGCACACGCAATCGGATTTTGGCGCATCGGCGCCGGCTTTCCCGCGACAGAAATGGGGGTGGGGTGGCTGTCGGACAACCCAACAGATTTGGAAAAAATGCGGAATTCAAAAAATTATTTGTGTCGCAAGATCAAACACTTACATGCACCGGGAAGAAGCAGGTGAACTCCGGCAGACTCCAGCGACACCTGGTGGATATCGGGCGCACAGACCTTAGTGAATCCCGGCAGACCCGAATCCTCGTCAGGGAATACGCCGCTGGATCACGACTGGACCGGGTAAGTAAATGAGCCCCATTGTCACAGGTTCTCTGTGGTTGAGAACCTAGTTCTTCAGCCAATGGCTTTAGCAATAGGCTTCAGCAGTCTCCCTGGTTTTCACTCTTTAACCCTCTATACAGGGGTCTTGTACTTTGCTGGACTTGGCTGTATGGAGGTCACTATGCCGCCATTATGGAGGTCATCCAGTGTAGGAGATGGCTGGCCAAGAGACACTGATGTGAAGAGTCAAGAAGAGAGTCACCAAATATCAGAAACATCAGTACAGGTAGAGATCAAGCAAGCTAAAATGGCTTGCCCCATCTTATGGGGCATAAGATGGGGCAAGCCATGGTTGACATGGCAGATCAACAAGTCTGAGACAAGACACTTAAGCAAAGTCGAGGAACAAACCAAGGCCAGTAACATCGGAAACAGTCAACAATCAGGAACACATAAGTAATGTACCATCCTGTGGAAACCTCTTACAACAAGGATCTAAAAAGATCATTGATGGGATTGGAGACTAATTTGTGCAACATTCTTGCTGGGAGAGGCATGTACCCATACACCATTATGGAAAGGAAGAATTGCATACCAGATTAGGTAATTGAACTGACAACTGTGACTACTGGGAGGATGACGACAATGGTAATGGCTAATAACACTCAATGAGACCACTCTACACGTTTATTAGAAGAGAAGGATCCTGAATGAGGAAACCACTCAACTTACTCGGAATAACCTCCTTTTCTGATTCCTTAGACACTGATTGTGTCTACACTGTATATTCAGTATCTCAGCCATGGGGCATTTGGTTTATATGTATATACGGAGGTGCTCAGTGAGATTCCAGATAAGTGCCATCTTCTGTATCTTCTACCAGTTGAAAGTTGGTAGCAGATATCATAGATGACCTTTGTATGACGATGAACTACTCTGGAATTTTACTGGGTTAGCTCATTTCTTTTTTGTCTATGGACCCTAAACTTGCTGAGGTTCAGATACCAGTAGATGTGACTGGATTGGCACCAGGGGATAATTGGAAATAGGACTTAGGTGGACACGTTTGATAATACATAAAGGTTTTATTTAATAAAATTATACACGTTTCGGAGGTGGAACACTTCCTTCCTCAGATCAGATGTTGCATCTGCATGTGAATTGTCCTGTCTTAAATAAACACTTTATGTATCGTTGCACATGTGGACCTTAGACCTATTTCCAGTTATCCCCTGGCACCAATCCAGACACATCCACTGGTACCTGAATCTCTGAAACGTGCACATGGATGTCTGATGCAGGCCACCAGAGATTAATTTAAGGCCTTATCCCAAGAGCAATGAAGGTAATCCTCCACCTAGGGTGCGAGTAAAATCTAAACTTTGAAGCCCACCATAGTGTTCTCATCTCATTTCTATTTTCTGTTTCTCGTTTCTGTCTCGTTATTAGATTTTCGAAACTTCCTGGTCGTTCAAAGCTAATCGTGGTTTCTTACCAATGTTTGGACAAAACTATAGACAGACGTATTTACAGGGGCTATCACATCTTTACGTTCACTTTTGGGGCCCACTCATACTATTTCCATCTTCTAGGGGTGGGTTACTACACACTTGGGTTTGCATAATCATGCTATACTGGTAAGATTCCCTATAGATCCATCCCAAAGATTCCTAGTCTTGTAGAAGGTCTACATTGGGTTTTGACCTCTTCCTAGCCATCTACAACGTGTAATATTACGATGCCCTTAACAAAACAACTCTGTGTCCCTTGGACAATTGTGTTTCCCAAAGCCCAAAACACCACCATATGTGTCCAATACCCCTCATGTTTCAGTCACTCTTTGCCACCCGCCCACTGGTGTAATCCTCAGAAGCACTGGGCCCAAATCTATGTTTTCATTGGAAATGTTGACACCATTGCGCCATGAAGGAATAAGTAGGATAAAGGGCGTAACTTGAGGGGGTGCAGAGGTTATGGTAGCACCCGTGCCCAAGAGGTTTAGGGGGCCCTTATGGTGTCACTTACCCATATGAGAAGACTATTACTATAAACCATACATTATAGTCTGGGGCCTTGCACAGACTTTGCACTGGGGCCCATCAGCTTCTAGTTACGCCATTGAGTAGGAAGTCAATCCTTTGCATCTAGAACATCGGGAAATCCAAGCAGAATTTAAAGCACCGGATGCAAATACAGATTCATCAATTGTGATGCAGTCTGTACTATGTTCAGTTTACCTTTCTGATGTACAAGGTGCGGCAGATGGCTGAATACTGGCACATAGTCTTCATTAATCTGGCACCCCCTGCACTGCTCTGGAGGTGAGCACCAACTTTTTTTTGGTGCACCTTTTACATAGAGCGTTTGACACAATTCTGTTGTGTTGCAGTAATAAATGTGGCGCACGGTCTGTATCGCCTCTTTAGGTGCAGAACTTTGTGGTGTGGTGGAAACAGTGCAGCCGCGACACAAAACTGGCGCAGACACTTTATAAATAGATGTGCAAGAAGTTTGAAGGCTCTTTTCACGGCAAAGTCAGACAGAAAACTAGTGCAAAAGTTTTAATAATTGTTGGTCATTATTTCCCTACTGATCTATCCACAGGAGCAGTTGGAGAGACGGCGTTGCATGTGGCAGTTCAGCATGAAAACCTTGAAGCGGCAGAGATTCTCCTGGATGAGGCTCCTCAGCTCATTAACCAGCCAATGACCTCCGACCTCTATCAGGGTAATTGTTTAAAGACCTAGTGCCACAGTTTTGTTGTAGCATTTATATTCTTGTATATAGGGGGCAGTATTATAGTAGTTATATTCTTGTATATAGGGGGCAGTATTATAGTAGTTATATTCTTGTACATAGGGGACAGTATTATAGTGGTTATATTCTTGTACATAGGGGGCAGTATTATAGTAGTTATATTCCTGTACATAGGGGCAGTATTACAGTAGTTATATTCTTGTACATAGGGGGCAGTATTATAGTAGTTATATTCTTGTACATAGGGGGCAGTATTATAGTAGTTATATTCTTGTACATAGGGGCAGTATTATAGTAGTTATATTCTTGTACATAGGGGGCAGTATTATAGTAGTTATATTCTTGTACATAGGGGGCAGTATTATAGTAGTTATATTCTTGTACATAGGGGGCAGTATTATAGTAGTTATATTCTTGTACATAGGGGGCAGTATTATAGTAGTTATATTCTTGTACATAGGGGGCAGTATTATAGTAGTTATATGCTTTTACATAGGGAGCAGTATTATAGTAGTTATATTCTTGTACATAGGGGACAGTATTATAGTAGTTATATTCCTGTACATAGGGGGCAGTATTATAGTAGTTATATTCTTATACATAGGGGGCAGTATTATAGTAGTTATATTCATGTACATAGGGGGCAGTATTATAGTAGTTATATTCTTTTACATAGATGGCAGTATTGATGTTGAATAGAACTACCAGATAATAAATTATATCATAAATCTCAGTACATTAATCTCCTGATATGTGCGTCTTATTTCCAGGTCAGACGGCGTTACATATAGCCACTGTCAATCAGAACATAAACCTGGTGGTTGCACTGATACGTAGAGGAGCTGCCGTCTCTTCACCTCGAGCTACAGGGAAATTCTTTGCACTTAACCCTAGGAGCCTCTTTTACTTTGGTGAGATGAGAGGAGCGTTACATGTTTGTAACTGAGTAGATACAAGGCAGTGTTTCTTGTTTGGCTTCATTTTTACTTTGATGGAGTAAACACACCGAAATTTGTGCCAAACTTTGGATGCTCTCTGGAGCAAACGACGGGTATGGGATCCATCTGTGGCACCATTAAGGATCTCATACCAAATGGGCAACCCCCTTTGAAATACTTGGATTTACCAATGGCCCCAATATCTTCTAGGTGAACACATACTGACGTTTGCTGCATGCGTAGGGGACATTGAGATTGTGAAGATACTTCTAGATCATGGAGCCAATCTCCATGCCAAGGACTCTTGGGGTGAGTAAATTTTGGAACGTTTTTGGAACTTTGATTCAAAACAAACATCATTGTTGCATTGTTGATCACGTAGATCTGATCTGGAAACCCCTTCTTATCAAGGAACGTGTGATTCCACCTAGTGCGTAGTCTAAAATTACAGGGCTTGGCTATCTCTGGTATTCTCATAAATACTGAATGGAGCCACAAAGCTCCTACAGCCAGTTACCTTACAGGGCTCAATGATTATGGTTTGGATTTCTGTCATATGAAATCTGGGGATAGAACTCAAAACATTGACTGATGGAGATAACGTTCTACAAAACATAATAGACAAAACATCATAGTAGAAGACATCTCTGTATTCCTACTGGCGATACTTTGTTGATCCAACGACCCCTTTAATTGCAGGTAACACCATCCTACACATCCTTGTTCTTCAACCAAGCAAAAGTCTTCTGTGTCAGATGCTTGACTTCCTCTTATCAAAGGATGGCGGAAAGACTCTGATTGACATTCCGAATGCACGAGGACTGACGCCCCTGAAGATGGCCGCCTCAGAGGGAAATGTGACTGTGAGTTTAGAGAGTATTCTTAAGTTTCGTGGTGCATGATGGTAAAATGAATCTGATTCTCCATTATGTCAACTTGTGACAGATGTTTCAGCATTTAATCCAGAAAAAAAGAAAAATCCAGTGGACATACGGCCCTGCTGCCACAATGATGTATGACATATCAGAATGTGATTCTATGGAAGATCACAAGTCAGTGCTAGAGCTCATTGCTACATCCAGCAAAAGCCAGGTAGGAAATAGTAAAGAACACTGCCTCATATGTACAAATTCCATAATTTTGTCCTTTATTTACAAGAATATAACTACTGTAATACTGCCCCCTATGTACAAGAATATAACTACTATAATACTGCCCCCTATGTACAAGAATATAACTACTATAATACTGCACCTATGTACAAGAATATAACTACTATAATACTGCCCCTTATGTACAAGAATAAAACTACTATAATACTGCCCCCTATGTGCAAGAATTTAACTACTATAATACTGCCCCCTATGTACAAGAATATAACTACTATAATACTGCCCCCTATGTACAAGAATAAAACTACTATAATACTGCCCCCTATGTGCAAGAATTTAACTACTATAATACTGCCCCCTATGTACAAGAATATAACTACTATAATACTGTCCCCTATGTACAAGAATATAACTACTATAATACTGCCTCCTATGTACAAGTATATAACTACTATAATACTGCCCGCTATGTACAAGACTATCACTACTATAATACTGCCCCCTATGCACAAGAATATAACTACTATAATACTGCCCCCTATGTACAAGAATATAACTACTATAATAGTGCCCCCTATGTACAAGAATATGACTACTATAATACTGCCTCCTATGTACAGGAATATAACTACTATAATACTGCCCCCTATGTACAAGTATATAACTACTATAATACTGCCCGCTATGTGCAAGACTATCACTACTATAATACTGCCCCCTATGCATAAGAATATAACTACTATAATACTGTCCCCTATGTACAGGAATATAACTACTATAATACTGCCCCCTATTTACAGGAATATAACTACTATAATACTGCCCCCTATGTACAAGAATATAACTACTATAATACTGCCCCTTATGTACAGGGATATAACTACTATAATAGTGCCCCCTATGTACAAGAATATAACTACTATAATACTGCCCCCTATGTACAGGGATATAACTACTATAATACTGCCTCCTATGTACAAGAATATAACTAATATAATACTGCCCCCTATGTACAAGAATATAACTACTATAATACTGCCCCCTATGTACAGGAATATAACTACTATAATACTGCCCCCTATTTACAGGAATATAACTACTATAATACTGCCCCCTATGTACAAGAATATAACTACTATAATACTGCCCCCTATGTACAGGAATATAACTACTATAATACTGCCCCCTATTTACAGGAATATAACTACTATAATACTGCCCCCTATGTACAGGGATATAACTACTATAATACTGCCCCCTATGTACAGGAATATAACTACTATAATACTGCCTCCTATGTACAAGAATATAACTACTATAATACTGCCCCCTATGTACAAGAATATAACTACTATAATACTGCCCCCTATGTACAAGAATATAACTACTATAATACTGCCCGCTGTGTACAGGAATATAACTACTATAATACTGCCCCCTATGTACAAGAATATAACTACTATAATACTGCCCCCTATGTACAGGAATATAACTACTATAATACTGCCCCCTATGTACAAGAATATAACTACTATAATACTGCCCCCTATGTACAAGAATATAACTACTATAATACTGCCCCCTATGTACGAGAATATAACTACTATAATACTGCCCCCTGTGTACAAAAATATACCAACCAGAATAACCTCACTTTTATGTTATAGGCACATAAAATACTGAATGTTCCTCCGGTGAAGGAGCTGCTACAGAAGAAATGGCAGAATGTCGGACGCCCTTATACCTGGTTCTTGACCGCTGTCTATATCTTATATATGATCTGTGTCTCCCTATGTTGTGCACACCGCCCTTTGAAGCCACGAGAGGATAACGTCACAAACCAAAGAGACATCACCATCTATGTCCAGAAAACGCTGAAGGTGGTATATTCATCATTAACAAGTAAAATTTAAAAGGTCAAGTTACCCAAAACCACTATTTTCTGTATGTTTCCCATGGTCCAGTAGATAGGCAACACCTTTCTCCGTGACAGTAAGACAATGGCCCAATAGTTGACCCTGGTCCTGGTCCACTTATCGCAACACTTTTCCTTAGGTCAGCAAACGAATAACCCAAGTAACGGTAAAGAAGAAAATTTCAAAATAAAATTCTGGAACTTTCTAAACTTTAAAAAAAAGGAAATTAAAAGAAATTGAGATAAGTTTAAAAAAAAAAAAAAAACAACAAACCAACTAATTTCTCAAATATAGAAAAACCACAAAAAGTTCCACTTTTTTTTATAAACCAAGTAATTTATAAAAATTCTAAAGTTTCAAATGTAATTAGTTTTAACCCAAAATGTTCTAACATTAAGCAGAACAAATTGAAAAGATTAAAAATATTTTTTTCAACACAAATATTTTATTTTTTCAATTAAAAAAAATAAAATATGTTTTTGTAACTCAAGTACTTTCTAGCATTAAATTGAAATCAAATAAAAAAGTTCACAAATATCCCAAAATTTAGAAAGTCTAATTAGCATATTATTTACCAAATGTGATAACGCTGTTTACTTTGTTACGATGATGCCGGTTGATATCAGTGGAGGGACTTCTATTGAAGGATGAACAGAGTTGCTGATGATATAAGGTCTTTTTTAAGTAGTTACTGAGCCAAAAATGATACCACAGAGATCCATTCTGGCAAGTTCTCCTTTGTTGGTCTTACTTGGCCTATCTTTATTTTGTTAACTCTTTGGGTATAGTGCTACACTCTTAACTTTAACCCTCTCGGAGCTAAAACAACGGTCCAGGACTGATCCAGAAGTCCCAATGTTAAAATATAAAGAGATAGAAATAAAAATATATAGATTTCTTATCTCTTTATATCTTTATTTTGTGTTTTTATTCTTCACCCACAGGAAGCCTATTTATCAGGTGATGATCGTCTAAGACTTGTTGGGGAGATCATTTCAGTTGTTGGAGCATTCATACTTCTGCTGAGTGAGGTGAGGTGAGATGAGTAGGGCTTTGGCAGAGTAGATATTCCTAGGGTTAGACATACCCTTTATAAAGATGTCCCAAACAATGTTTAAACACCAAATTGAGTTGTGTGCTGTGTTCTCATTTGGAAGAGATCAAAAATGATGCGCCATGTGGAATTTCAGAGACTTGATCCTTATTTTACCTAACATCTGACATTGCGAAAGAGTCAGAGCATTTGATGGTAAGCCTGACTTGGCAAAAACATTGGGTTTGCTCAACGTCATCCTACGAGTCTGGACACCCTTCGATTTATTTTTAATATAAACACATGGACATTCCCTTTTACAAGTGTTATGAACACTACTATATCATTGGTAATGGTTAAAAGGTTATATGTGTCAAACCCCAAAAGAAGGTGACCTGCTCTACCTCTAGGGGGAGATTACCCATTTGGCTCAGGGTGACTAGGGTTCTCTTGTCTTAAATTCTTACAAAAGTACATTTTTTTCAGCTCTCGCAGGCCTACATATTTGGTTTGAAGTACTTCATCAGCCATAACTTCTGGAGAGATCCATTCAACATCATTAGGTGAGATAACATCTTAAAGGGGTTTTAAAAGGTAGCTCTTCTACTCGTTATTACAGATTGTGATAGAGAGCTCCAAGTCATTGCATCCTTTCACCCCATTGTAGAAAAATGTGAAAGTTTTGGCTACCTGTAGTCACCACCAGGGGGAGCTCTAATATACAGCACTAATGAGGTATGAAAATATAAAATGTAGTTGAAGGAAATCCCCTGCACTTACTACAACATCTTTTTTTACGGATCAATAAAATGCAATGAACCGGCACTCTTCAAGCAATGTGTCCTTTATTCCACCATTGTTCAGACAGGCAACGTTTCACCTTCTCAATTATTGCATTATCAAGCCATATTTCTTATATTTACAGGATTTGCTATTCCTGTATGATTTTGGTCATACTCGGTATGCGCCTTACTGATGCAGATGGAGAAGTTGTCCCCATGTCCGCAGCATTAGTTCTGGGCTGGTGTTATATCATGTACTTTGCCCGTGGATTCCAAATGCTGGGACCTTTCACCATCATAATACGAAAGGTAAGAATATACATAGTAAATGATGTGCCCATGCCACCTACAGCTGATGGTTTGCTATAATAGTGTATGTTTGTCACAAGCTAATCGGATTTTGAAGTCAATATCATTTTGCAGCTTTGACACAAAGTAATATCCTTCATATACCTATGTTCTGCCCCCAGTGGTTGTTTGGTGTGCTGCAGCATTTAAGGGTTTTGTTAGCATATTACAATAGTAAATTTACCAATTTTTAACTTGCGGTGACCATTTGTCTAAGACCGATCCTGATCATTTACCTCTTAGACTCTGAGTTGAAATTGGCAACCCACTGGTTAGACCCTCTTTCATACCATAGAGGGGGTTCCTAAAGCTACTAAAATGCCCCATTTATGCAGAATACAATGAATTTCTTTCTTCTCTGACACAGATGGCGGCAAGTGATCTCCTGAAGTTCTGCTGGCTCATGGCTGTGGTGGTTTGTGGCTACAGTTTAGGTAAATATTCTTCAGACTGAGCTACGAATCCAAGAAGGGATCCCACATCAACCATTTTTGAATTATGAAATTGACGGAATATGTTTAGGACCATCAATATTACTTTGGGGCTGGTCTAATTTCCCACACCCCCACTCAGTGGACCATTTAGTCAACTAAAGTGGTTTTCTATGTTTCAAATACTTAAGACCTTTTCTAAGGAGAGTTCCTCAAAATTAGATTTCCAAAAAGCAGCTGATACTCAGAGAATAGAACAGGAAGCACAAGCCCCGTTCTCTGTGTAGAGGCTGAATCAAGTTACTGCAGTCAATTCCCATTTAAGTACATTGTAGCTGATCTGCAATAACCAGGACTCACCACTATACAGAGATTGGTGCTGTCTACTTCCCAATCTATTCTCTGTATAACAGCTGATCTGTGGGGCGTCTTCCCCCAAATCTGGTATATAGGACTTATTCTATGGATTTGTTATCAATCGTTTGGGCCAGATGCCAGCTATTGGAAATCTGTAAGAGGCAAGTCCATGTTGGCCATGTAAGTCTATGAGTTATCTCTTTATTGAGGCAAGTCCAAATTTTAAAATAGTTTTCCTTCACTTTTCAGCCCTGTATGTAACTTTTCAGACCGTGGATCCGCAGGCTCTTGGGGCTTTCTATTCCTATACGATGACTTTGATTAGCACCTACTGCCTCTTCTCCAATCTCCTCAACGGCCCGGCCAACTACACCATTGACAACCCGGCTATGTACAGCCCCCTCTACAGCTCGTTTTGTGTCATTGCCTTCCTACTTATGTTCAATCTTCTCATCGCAATGATGGGGGACACACAATCGGCCATGGCGAAGAAGAAGGAAGAGTTGTGGAAAGCAGAGGTGTGTGAATAGAGGGGATACTAGATCCATGATAATGTTCTTAAGGGGAAGTGCAATAAATACAAAATTTTCTTCATAATTCTGTGATGTTTTTTTTTTCCATCTTCTAGATTAGTGGGGCCACAGTAAAGATGGAGCAGACATTTCCAAAGAGTCACTGGTTTTGCTCAGAGTCAAGTGGAAATGACTTTAAAGAAACACGTTATATAAGGTATGTTAGACCCAATCCTGAAAAATGCAAAAAATTACCAAAATTTTACAATAATGTAATAATTTGCAAGAAAACCCATACCATGTTATAGCGTTTTTATTATTTTCCCTAACATTTATTGCTGTTGAGATGACTCTACTCGCCGGTCCTTTAGTTGTTTACTGGTCAAACTGTATGGACCTCCCCCAGGCTATAAGCCGGTCCATACTGGCAAAAAAAAAAAATTGATGGGATCTTTATGACGGAAATACTATTGAGTGGCAGATCAAACTCTGCTTGTGTCCCTCTCTATGACAAAGGCTGTGTGATGACATCATTGCACCCCCTGTGTCCTCCCACTGATGATGGGGCAGGAGAGGGGATGATCAGTGCAGGGTGGGATCGCTGTAAGGTAAGTTTTAATAGCTTTGGTTTTAATCTGACATTTTTCAGCACGAATCAAATACGAATTTCTCGCTCCAAATGTACTGGAAATTTCTTCTGTCAGGGTTAGCATTAGTATGAGATTTAACTCTAACCCTAATTTTAACCCTAACACTAACCGTTTCTGGGCACAAAATTGTTTGGTTTTACATTGACGTTGACATTGATTTTTCACTGAACCCATTTTGGCTTATGGACATATACAGATTGGTTTTCTCTTCCTGGCTTCAGTGATTTGCCTTACTGAACCATTCTTTTCAATGGACTTTTTCACAGTTTTTTTCGAGGAAGAGTAAACCAATCTGTAAGCCAAAATGGGTTCACTGAAAAATCACACATGAGAAATCACCCTTAGAGCAGGGCCTGTATATTAATTCATTTGGCAATATATTAATTAAGAGGGTGGATATATAACATTATTAAAGGGGTATTCCCAGGAAGACAAGTTTCTTATATGTACTCAGGATAACAAACTAACACATTCAAATTCACTGTTATTAGCAAAAATACAAAAATACAAAAAAAAGTCTTGGTGTACACAATTTCGGTTGCCCCTGGTTCCGACCACTAATCTTCTTACTTTAGGGTCGGGTAGACATATTGTTCTCCTGTCTGACCCCACCCTTGCATTCCAAGACCAGTTCACACACACAGACTTCCTGCCCACTCGTGAGGAAATCTACAAGCTAGAGACAGATAAGGTCTTTATCCAGGGGAGGGAGGCACAGCAGATCTGAGTGTATGTTGTGGTTACGATGTAGCAGTGCTGAGAATGTTATATGCAACTCATGGATCTCTTCAGCTCTCATCTCTGATCTGTCTCATCTCTCTTTCTATGTGTCAGATACTAGTACAATGTTCTGAAACTAAATGAAAGTGTATGTAAACCTATACCCTGATAATCTAACCACCTTGTCAGCATTTCACAGTGTCTATTTAGAGAGTCTTCTCTCATACTCTGGATTCTTACTCTGTCCACCTGACTGATAGGAGCCCCATGATTTCTCCTTACATAAATCCCAGAACTGCAAATATATATTTTAATAACTTAGAATTCATTATTAATTTATTACTTTTTTTAGCCTAGAGGAAAAGAAGTGGCACCCGTTCCACCTAGAAGAAGCCAGTGGGTCATCAAGTGATGATGAGTCAGATGAGGATGTCCCACCTCAAAACAGTCAGGAGCGGAACCCAAACCTAGATCCTTACCAGGAGATCAGAGAGGACATCACTGATAGAGCGGAAGACAGGGGAAATGTCGATCACAACGATAATGAGATTTGGGAGGAGGAGTTATTTGAGTTTTAATGTTTTTGGAATAATCTGTAGCATGTAATACTGATACCTTGTCAATTCATGACCTTAGTATATTGTCATTAAAAGGGTTGTCTCATGACCTTTCCACTGTCATCATGTCCGTCAGATTCTAAAAAATTAAGATTATTGGGCGAACATTGGGGCTGGAGAGAAAAAAAAAAACAGTTACGCAGAAATCTGTGGGGTGGCACCTATCAATGGTAGGAGGTGGAATTGTTTTAATGTAGAGTGTCCACAAGTAAGAACTCTGGTCGTTCTCTGGAACCCCCTCCGTTGTCAAGAATGAAGGATTCAGTCGAACACCTGGATGTGCATGCGCTGCCACTTTGGAGAGCTGCAGTTGGTGGAGTTGGTTATAAGGGTTGAAAAATTTGTTAAACTAATTTCCCAGGATCAAAAAATATAGAAAGTGACAGTTTTTGATATGTCTAGGCCAGTGATGGCCCAAACTACAATCCAAATCCCACTTATTTTTCGTGAAGTGTCAACACAGGATTTTAAGCAGTAACTTATTGCTCCTTGTGCAACTTTCATCATACTTGAAGACAAAAAAGTTGAAACAAAAAAGCAAATTTGGACTATCATTGTATCATCTCCAGAGTCCCTCTGTAGAGGAAGAATAATGGGGTCTTAAGGAGGACCACAAAAAATATAAATAGGCCTGTCCACATTTTCTTTTGGTTCATAAAAGCAAATTGTAGATTTTCTTTAAGTTCCCTGAAAGTGCACGACAAGTCTTGAGTCTTGTCTTGGGAACTCTGCTAGGGCGAGGGCCTGGGTGCCCACATAGAGTGCCCACAGAGTGGCACTTTAGGCACCCGTGCCATAGGTTCGCCACCACTGGTCTAGGCTATGGACGTCAGCTTGTAAAAATTTCTGCCACATCTGATTCTGCTTACTGCGCAACTTTTTAACTTTTTTATGTCAGAAGATATCAATTTTTATGTCTCTCAATAGATAGGGGAGATATTCCCTGTCCAAATGGCAATAAATCCCCATGGGCAGCATAGGCGTCCATTGCCCAGGACGACCTTCAAGGAGCAACTACCCAGGAGCAACTTCAATAACTGTGAACCTCTCTAATCATTATTGGTATCTGTGATAGCAATTTTCTCCCCTCGTGTGGAGAATCCGTTTGATGCAATTCATCATGCAGGAAGATCAGATACCAACGATAGATCAGTGATTGTAATATTTCTTTTGATAGCAAGATGTAAGCAGGTGATGTGAGACTTTGGGAGGAGGCTTAGAGTAAACACGAGATCAAATTTTGAGATGCACTCTATCACCTCTGAGACTATGTCAATAAGATGATGTCTGACAATAAGACTAGGACTGAATAGAAATCTTATGTAAATGGAGTATTGCTGTGGATAGGGAGTGGGAGGCACTCCAAGTCCTAGAACTTTTAGGATGGCTTACAAGATTGTCAATATCAGAAGTCCCATAGAAGTAGGACCACCCGATCTCTGATCTTGCGGAGATAATGAAAAATTCCCTTTTAAGACGTTTTGACATAAGTCAAAGAAAGATTAAGGGGATTTCTATGATAATGAGGACCTAGTAGCTAGGTAGGGGTCTGACATTCACATCCTCCACTGATCTTGTCCACAACAGTTGAGTAGAAATTTAGCTGCAGTGCCTGGAGCCAAAGGCCCTTTGGTTAAAGGACACCTGTCATCAGGTCTCTGTCACGATTTCTGTCACCTCTACCTGTTGCAGCAGCTCACAAGGATTCCATCCCAGCCTTTATCTAATCAATTCATACATCAATCATTGTAAAATCGTCTTTTCTTTATTATGTAAATGAGGCTGGTCACATGGTCAGAGGCAGTGATGTCACCCCAGTCACCCCTCCCCTCTCCTCCCCTGCTCATGTTTGTGTGTAATGTATAGTAAAACATTGCTGGTGTCTGTGCTTTACCTGCTGACATGCTTTCCCTCCCATACACATGTGTGAGACACAGACATCAGCTACCCAAGTACCTGACATGTTCTGCTATTACATGGCTGCCTGGTGCTGTTGTGTCTCCTATACACACACACAGGCTGCAGGGGGTGCCAGCACCAGGAAGCACATGGAGGAGCCATTACACCATTATACCTTATACCATTATACAGGCTGTCAGTCATGTGTATAGGAGGATCTCATACACACAGGCTGCAGGGGGCGCCAGCACCAGGGACCACATGGAGGAGCCATTACACCATTATACATCACATCATTATACAGGCTGTCAGTCATGTGTATAGGAGGATCTCATACACACAGGCTGCAGGGGGCGCCAGCACCAGGAAGTACGCGGAGGAACCAATACACCATTATACCTCACACCATTATACAGGCTGTCAGGCAAGCACTGGGGGTGTGGCTGTGCCTCCCACTCATGAATAAGCTGGACAGCTGAATATGCTAATGACTCATTGGACATCTCACAGGTCATTTGCATACAGCTTTAGGACCACATTGCTTATGGTTTACAGGCATTTAGAGGGACAATAAATTGATAGAGGCAATGCTTTCTAATGGCAGTTTATGAAAATATATCTAGGGGGTTAATTTGCCTGACGGGTTCCCTTTAATCATAAATTCCTTGTGAATGTGGGTGTCAGTGGGTGGGTTGAGGATGGTCTCATAGCAAGGACTTAGAGGGAAACTACCAGCTCCCAAATCAGATCAAAAGCAAATATAGCATTATGTATGGACACTATAAACTTAGCAGACATATCTATTCTGCTTTCCCATAATCAAAAATTTTAGTAGAAATTAGACTTTTATGTAGTGCACCAGGGGCGGGACCATGACTACTTCTGCTACAACTTCTTCTATGTGATAAAGGATTTAATTATTGTGTAAAAAGTAGTGCTAGGAGCTGCTAAACCTGTAGAGAGGGACACTGAGCACCTTATTTGCTTAAAATTAAAAAATCTTTAGATTTATATTACAAATCTTAAGAAAGATGAAAAGTTTATACTTATGATCTATTTAAAGATTGTGCCTCACTGATTCTAGTACAGTTGGATTTTTTCTCTAGCTCCCACCGTTCCCGAGCAGTGAGTGCTATTAGTTTCAGCCCCTGGTATGCTGATTAAACTCCCTCCTATAAGGTGGACGGTCCTGGACTGGAGCAGATAGTCAGGCACCGCCCACCTGAAAGCAGAAAGTGTTGATTTCTTGGGAACGGCAGGAGCTAGAGAAAAAATTCCAACTGTGCTGCAACCAGTAGAGGGGGACCTATTAAAAGGCGCAAATGGGTAAAAGTGGTGAAAAGATCCCTTTAAATATTCGAATTTAGGTTTCTTTCAAGTCTTTCTGTGGTATCAAAACTACAAGTCATTCTACATATGTCAGCAGATTCCAGTCTGTGTCCTGAAGTCAACTCTTAAAGTTTCAGTGCACATATTTTCTTTACATTTGGTATTCATACTGGTAGTGGGACATCTAAAAATCTTTAAACCAATGACCTTTAGCTTAGAATATATTTGGAATGGAGGAATTTGACAGCTTTTTCTCAGCAGATACATGATGATGGGGAGATAATTGGACGTCAGACTGGACTGACCACAAGCCTGAGAACAAGCCCCTCCTCCCACAGAACATTCTACCAGCTCATTGTTGTTAAAGGGATAATAAAACGTTTAACATCCCATTGTTTCTGACAATGTACTCAATACATTGCAAACTATTATTGGGAAATTTACAGTAATTCCCTCCGGTCGACCTGCAATTCTGGTTATAGATTAGAATAAGTGAACCTTTAGAGTGGAATCTCATGTAGCTGCCACCATGATTGGAGTTTTTTTTAGTAAAATATTACCTGGACATTCCCTATTATTGATAATACTTCACTATTACCTACCAAAAAAAAGACTAAAGGGAATGTATCATCAGGTATGACCATACAGACTGCAGGCGGTGTTGTGTATTGTCCCTGGAGAGATGTGTAATCAGACCTTTCTGTAGTTATATTCCAGGATTGTAGCTTCTTCATGTGCCCGGGTGTCTGTCCTCACACTGCTGTGCTCTATGCTCTCTGCAGCCAGTATAAGATATTGTCCCTGAAGAGATGTGTAATCAGACCTTTGTATATGTTGTTAGAAGCAGAATGACAGGGAAATATGGATTTATATTCTGGGATTGTCCTCACACTGCTGTGCTCTATGCTCTCTGCAGCCAGTGTTGGGTATTGTCCCTGGAAAGATGTGTAATCAGACCTTTGTGTTTATTGTTATTAGTAGTGGACTGTGAAATATGGGTTTATATTCCAGCATTTATCAAGTGGAGGGTTGCTATGTTTATATGTGCTCCCCACAGTCATTACCAACACTGCCTAGATAGCACAGAGCACAGCAGTGTGAGGAAACACCCCCAATTGGAGCCATTAATAGTGATACCCTGGCTTGTCACTGTGCTACCCCTACTAACCATTGCTTGCCTTCAGTAGTCATAGTGTTGCCCCCATCAGCCAGTTCTTGTCCTCAGTAACAACAGTGCCGCCCCCAGTAGCCATGGTGCTGCCCCCCAGTGGTCGCAGTGTTTCCCTCAGTAACAAGTGCTTTCCCTAGTAGCCACCGTGCTTCCTGGACAAGCCAATTCTTGCCCCCCAATAGCCACAGTGTTGCTCCCACGAGCCACAGTGCTGCCCCAAAGTGGCTACCGTGCGGTGCCGAGAGCTCCTATGCTCCACTGTCTCATATATGGGGGTGGGAGCCGGCACCTCTGCTGGATTACATCCCTAGAACATCTTTGGAACATCCATCGGGCGGATGCCTGCTTCACCAACATCCGCCATCGCCGACCCCCATCCTTCCCTCCTCCGTTGAGCTTTTCTTCCTTAAATACAAATTACCCCTCCCCTTACTAAGCGCAGAGAAAGATTCAGCATTACATATAATGCAGAGTGCAGACATCATCCATACACCATCCATACATCATTCATACATCATCCACAGACTGTGCCAGTGACCCCATCGTTCAGGATACACTACAACAGCACAGGATGAAGATGGCAGAGCAATGGACATTTACAGAGCAGGACACGGCAAGGTTTCAAGGTAGATTTTTTATAAAAGCTCACAAACCCCCCTAATAAACTATATCAAAAAAGTTTTTAAACTTTTGATTTTTTTAAAGTTTTAAAGCACGTATAAAGCAACAAAAGTAAGTGTAATGGTGGTTACGCTTTAAACAGGTGTCATGAGTCTACAAGGAGGCTTAGGGTAAACTCAAGATCATAGCTTAGAAGTGACAGAGTTTATGTCAACAAATCTGACGAGGAGTCTGGGACTGCAAAAAGTCACAAACTCATCAGAAACCTGATTTAACTCTTTCATGAGCTGTCAACATAAAATGAGTGGTGTATAGGGAAGGCTCATGGACTGGTATCAATGAAAACGTCATGTCACCCCACAAGAAATGCGAGCTTGACCAGGTCAACAAAGGCTTTTTTTGACAACTCTACCACATTTGGAATTTTTTTTCCAGCTTCCCAAAACATGGCACATAATCTATAATGGAGCCAATAGAAAGTGAACCATAAAGCTTCTAAATTGGAAAACAATACAAAAAGAATCGACTGAAATGCAAAAAACAGAAAATAACTTGTCTTGAAAGAGTTTTTACTGTGGTTTTTGGAAAAATGTCTGATAATGGGAGACTCTGCAGGTCCGACTGAATATGGGGTTTTATTGGGTTCTCCAGAGGCAGGGCCACAACTGCTACACCTCCTTGTACCTGGTATAGTATGCAATCATTGTTTAAAGGTAGTGCTAGGAGGTGCTGGAGGTGCTTTTTGTATAAATGACAGATCAGAAGAAAACTGGTAATTTTCTATTTACAAAATGCGAAGCATCACCCAGGATGTGGCAATAGAATCCATCCTCTTTATTTCATCATAATGAAAGGCATCGAGCCACTCAAGAAACACACAGAGGAGAGGAGGCTTCCCTGACCTATGCGTTTTGTCTTTAGTTAGTTTTAATCATGGTCTAACTCATGGTTGTCAGGATTCGGGGTGAGTGGATCCTTTGGACCACTGGGGGAGGTGGTACTAGCTGACACCTGTGACCGGAGTCTAAGTGGCACCTGGTCTTCACCAGAGCCCACTGCCAAGCGAGTTGGACTTGCTGCAGCTACCACCCGGTCGTTCCACAGGTGCAACTAGCCTGCGGTCAGCCAAGGTTGAGGTACCTTAGCAGGAGAAAGTCTCGTGGTCTGGTTCAGGCACAGGGTCAGGGCAGGCAGCAGAGATGCAAGGTCAAAGTCCAATCCAGGTTCAGCAACGGGAGGTCCAGGCAGACAGGAATAGAAACACAGGAATATGGGACACAGGAGCAGGAACACAGGAACGAAAGAGCGGGCACACAGAACTCAGGAGCAGGAACACACAGGAATGCAGAAATATTGCTGGGAAGTTTTCTCTAAGGCGTAGGCACCAAAATCCGGCAAGGGACACAGGAAGGGGCTGGAATTTAAGTAGAATGGCTGGCTGGCCAGCGCCAATTATCGGCACACTGGCCCTTTACATTTCTTAAAGCTGACGCACGTGCCCCCTAGGAGGAGGGGATGCTTGCCGTGCTGCCGGAGTTATCACAGGATTGTGGCGAGGTGAGTGGATCGACGAGGGCCTGGAGCAGCAGAGAGGGGCACGGGTTCGCTCGTGACAATGGTACAATCATAGTGTAATATAAAACACCTAATAACTCGAATTGTCGCACGACCAAGTCATTTGCACCACCTCAACTTATTCCCCTATAAAGTAGATCTCATTTGCGACTACTAAGGAATGCAAAACTGAGAACAGAACGTTCTGAGCTTCATTTTTGCACCAAAAAGTTACTGCATGTACAACGTCCAGACTGCACATTGTAGTAAGCGCAGAGACTAAAAGTTACAGATATGTAGAAAAAAATTCTTGCTCAAATGAGTCTCTGCCTATTTTATTATAATGTATAGGAAATGGAGTCTAATAACATGTTTAGATCTGACAATTATCGCAATAAAAAATATCATCCTATAGAAAATAATGCTCGATACTTGAGAGGATTGAAGTATTTTTTTTACGTTACCTTCAGTTAATTTGTAATTTTTGAAGAGTTGACTGACCTTTGTTTCCAGTAATGAAAAGGGAGTTTTTTTTCATGTGCAGATTTTTTCAGAGCAGGTGTATTTTTGCTACTTTTTGCGTCTTTTTAGGAAAAAAATAATGATAGATACCTTACATCCGCAGATCACCCATTCGCTATGTCGGATAAGGTGCAGAGGCTCAAAAGGACTAAGCGCCAGACTTTTGCTTGCATCTAAAAAAGTCGCAAATTAGAGACAAATTTAATAACTGTGCCAAAAAATTGCATAAAAATCGTCAAAAACTTATGATCAGTTTTGATCAATGTCCCCCTAAGTGTGCCGCAGATAATTCTTCATGTTTACTACATCTGGTTCCTGGTCTTGGGATCTACACCCGAGGTCCGACGATTCTCTTATAGAATGGCGCGTTAGCTTTTGTCTTTTTCTAGCTTATATTTAGCATCTCCTGATGTTGTGTCACTAATTCTTGTGCAGTTGGACATTTTCTTTAGTCTCCACTAGAGATGAGCGAGCACTAAAATGCTCGGGTGCTCGTTATTCGAGACAAACTTTTCCCGATGCTCAAGTGCTCGTCTCCAATAACGAACCCCATTAAAGTCAATGGGAGACTCAAGCATTTTTCACCACGGAAATGGACAGGAAACAGCAGGGGCAGCAGCAGCGGGGACGTGAGGATTAGCTCTAAAAAGGGCTATCCTCACGTCCCATACATCCACCTACCACCCGATCTACCTTTATAGGTAGATTCGTGGTGGTAGGTGCCCTTTAATCGTACCATTATGCCAAAATTATGGGCAACAGCATGGCGATGACAGAGTGACCGAATGAGGCTAGATAGCATCTAAAACATCCAATAATTGACCCTGACACTAAAGAAGACGGCACGCGGAGGCAGCGGCAGCAGCGGCAGGCTAGAGAGTGTCAGGCGACATACCGCAAATGGACTCAGGCTTCAAACCAATGGGTGGCAGAGAGGAACCAAAATAGGTGAGCAAGAAGCGCTGAAATGATTTCCTATGTGAACAAAAGGTTGACGGTATATTTAGTCGATAACACAGCATGGTGGCGACATAGTGACCAAGTTCCATAACGTATCTGGTGAAACACCTTAAAAATGAGTCTGACACAGCTCGTTTGATAAGGGGACGACATGTGGAGGCAGCCATGGAGACGACTTCCATGATTAAGAGTGATAGTATGGAGCATCCATATGGCGCTGCTATGATTGAAACTTCAGGTCTCCACCATTATGTATCTGGTGAAACACCTAAAAATTCTGCCTGACACAGCTCGTTTGATAAGGGGACGATGTATGGAGGCAGTAAAGTAGTAGTAGATTAAAGGTGCTGCAGTTAAAACTATGTTAGTTGGATCTTCGGATGGAGCTGGCGGTCTGCTGCCAGGCGAGTTTTCACCTGTCCAAGCCCCTGTCTCTCGGCTCCTACCAACCCAAAATGGGCCTTGGGGGCCAGAAGCGTTTACTTTGAAAAAATTATAATTTTCAAAGCAGACGGGAGCTACAAACAGCACTTCTAAGAACCTTTTGTATAAGATCAAGTGTAGTACTGTTCTTATAAGTAATTGGCTTGGTTATGGCGGGTGAGGGGAATGTAAACAGATGTGCAAGAAGCGCTGAAATAATATCGGTAAATGATAAAAGTTTGCCAGTATATTTTGTGGATAACACAGCAGGGTGGCAACAAAGTTAACAAGTTTGATGTGGAAGCCATGAAAACAACCCAAAATTCTGCCTGACACAGCTTGTTTGCTAAGGGGACAATGTATGGAGGCAGCTATATGGACGACTTTGGGAGGCAGCTTTGGAGATGATGTGTGGCGGTAGCAATGGAGACAACGTGTGGAGGCAGCTATAAAGACGACGTGTGGAGGCTGCTATGGAGACAATTAAATTTGGATAGTGCCTATATGTGGCAGTCCAAAAAAGTTTTCAAACTAGAGGAGCAGGTAGGTGGTCCTCCAGAAAAATTAAATAGATTGAGTGCCTGTATATGGCACTCCCAAAAATTGTTTAAAACAGAGGACCGGGTAGGTGGCCCTCCAGAAAAATTAAATACATAGAGTACTATAGCTAGAGCCAGTTGGCCCTGGTAAAAAATAGCCAGTTTCCTCTGCTTTAGTGTACAAAGAGGAGGAGAAGGAGGAAAATGAGGAGGAGTGCATACATTATTCAGGTTGAGCTTCTTTCACCTGGTGGAGAATGGAAATCCTGAGAAATCCAGGCTTTATTCATCTTGATAAGCGTCAGCCTGTCAGCGTGTACGCATATCGGTGACGATGCCACCTGCTGCACTGAAAACCCGCTCAGACAACACGCTAGCGACTGGGCAGGCAAGAACCTCCAAGGCGTACAGCGCCAGTTCGTGCCACATGTCCAGCTTTGAAACCCAGTAGTTGTAGGGAGCTGTGTGATCATTTAGGACGATGGTATGGTCAGCTACGTACTCCCTCACCATCTTTCTGTAAAGATCAGCCCTACTCTGCCGAGACTGGGGACAGGTGACAGTGTCTTGCTGGGGTGACATAAAACTGGCAAAGGCCTTGTAAAGCGTACCCCTGCCAGTGCTGGACAATCTGCCTGCTCGCCTACTCTCCCTCGCTACTTGTCCCGCAGAAGTACGCCCTCTGCTGCTAGCGTTGTCAGAAGGGAAATACTGTTTCAGCTTGTGCACCAGGGCCTGCTGGTATTCATGCATTCTCACACTCCTTTCCTCTCCAGGGATGAGAGTGGAAAGATTTTGCTTATATCGTGGGTCCAGGAGAGTGAATACCCAGTAATCAGTGCTGGAATAAATTTTTTGAACGCGAGGAACACAGGAAAGGCAGCCTAGCATGAAATCTGCCATATGCGCCAGAGTCCCAACGCGCAAGAATTCACTCCCCTCACTGGCCTGACTGTCCATCTCCTCCTCCTCCAACTCCTCTTCTTCTGCCCATACACGCTGAACAGTGAAGGTCTGAGAAATGCTCCCCTCTTCTGTCTCGCCAACATTCTCTTCCTCTTCATCCTCCTCCACCTCCTCCGATATGCGCTGGGAAACAGACCTGAGGGTGCTTTGGCTATCAACAAGGGAATCTTCTTCCCCCGTCTCTTGTGACGAGCGCAAAGCTTCCGACTTCATGCTGACCAGAGAGTTTTTCAACAGGCCAAGCAGCGGGATGGTGAGGCTGATGATGGCGGCATCGCCACTGACCATCTGTGTTGACTCCTCAAAGTTACTCAGCACCTGACAGATATCAGACATCCACGTCCACTCCTCATTGTAGACTTGAGGAAGCTGACTGACCTGACCACCAGTTCTTGTGGAAGTTGACATCTGGCAGTCTACAATTGCTCTTCGCTGCTGGTAAACTCTGGATAACATGGTTAATGTTGAATTCCACCTCGTGGGCACGTCGCACAACAGTTGGTGAGCGGGCAGTTGGAGGCGGCGCTGCGCTGCCCTGAGAATGGCAGCATCTGTGCTGGACTTCCTGAAATGCGCACAATTGCGGCGCACCTTTGTGAGCAAATCAGACAGATTGGGGTATGTCTTGAGGAACCGCTGAACTATAAGATTTAACACATGGGCCAGGTATGGCGCATGTGTCAGTCTGCCGAGTTGCAGAGCCACCCCCAGGTTACGGCCGTTGTCACACACAACCATGCCTGGCTTCAGGTTCAGCGGTGCCAGCCACAGATCAGTCTGCGCCGTGATGCCCTGTAATAGCTCTTGGGCGGTGTGCCTTTTATCGCCTAGGCTCAGCAGTTTGAGCACCACCTGCTGTCGCTTAGCGACGATACTGCTGCTGTACCTAGAGCGACCGACTGATGGCACCATGCCCACGGATGGTAATTCGGAGGAGGAGGTGGAGGAGAGGTGGGAGGAGGCATAGTAGGCCTGAAAGACCTGGACCGAGGTAGGCCCCGCAATCCTTGGCGTTGGCAGTATATGACCAGACCCAGGGTCAGACTCGGTCCCAGCCTCCACCAAGTTAACCCAATGTGCCGTCAGCGATATATAGTGGCCCTGCCCGGCAGTACTCGTCCACTTGTCCATGGTCAGGTGGACCTTGTCAGAAACGGCGTTGGTCAGGGATGATGTTGTCTGACACGTGCTGGTGCAGGGCTGGGACGGACATCTGGAAAAGTAGTGGCGGCTGGGGACCGAATACCGAGGGGCGGCCGCCATGAGGTTGCGAAATACCTCGGTCTCTACCAGCCTATAGGGCAGCATCTCCAGGCTCAGTAATTTGGAGATGTGGACGTTGAGGGCTTGGGCATGTGGGTGAGTTGCACTGTACTTCCTCTTGCGCTCCAGCGTCTGGGGTATAGAGAGCTGGACGCTGAGCATGGGGACATTGGTGGATGCTGTGGAGGATCGTGGAGGCGAAGGTGTGGTTTTCGCACGGGAGGTGTTTGGGCTGGGGTCCTGGGCAGAGGGCTGACTAGCAGAGGCAGCAGATGACACAGGTGAAGGAGCAGTGGTGTGCCCGGCCGAAGGTGAACGGCCTTCATTCCATTGAGTGAGGTGTTTAGCATTCATATGCCTGCGCATACTGGTGGTGGTTAAGCTGGTAGTGGTGGAACCCCTGCTGATCCTGGTTTGGCTCAGGTTGCACACCACAGTCCGTCGGTCATCCAGTGTTTCTTTAAAGGACCTCCAGACTTCCAAAAATCTAGCCCTTGCCACGGGAGCTTCACTACGTGAAACATTTGGCGCTTATGCACCAGCTCTGGCCCTGGCTCTCCGTCTGGCCCCACCACTGCCTCTTCCAACCTGTTCTTGGTGGACTGCGTGGAAGACTGACTGGTGGACAAATGGCTAGAAGCATTGTCCGCAATCCACGACATCACCTGTTCGCACTGTTCTGGCCTCTACTACGAGTCCCAGTAACTTGAGACATGAACCTAGGGAGTGTAGCTCTGCAGCGTTCCCCTGCTCCCTCATCGGCAGGTGGTGTCTCACCCCGCCCTGGACCACGGCCTCTGACCCCTGCAGTAGTTGGACGCCCACGCCCTAACAAGGGCTGTAGGGTTCTTGTAGACTCACTCCTGGCTAACAGTAAGCTAATATAACACCCTAACGCTATCCCTGCAGCAGCAGCAGCTCTTTCCCTAACGGCATCCAGACAGAGAATGATGCAAGCAGCACAGGCAGAGGCTAGTCTATTCCAGGGTCACCTGATCAGGCCAGCCAACCACTGCTATTGATGTGTAAGTGTACCACATCATGCTGGGTGGAGTGCAGAGTCTCCTGGCTTGTGATTGGCAATGTTTCTGGCCGCCAAAAATCAAAACAGCGGGAGATGCCATTTTCTCGAGCAGGCGAAATATTCATCAGAGCAACGAGCAGTTTTGAGTACGCTAATCCTCGAATGAGTATAGGGGGACTGCGTGGAAGAGTGACTGGTGGACAAATGGCTAGAAGCATTGTCCGCAATCCACGACATCACCTGTTCGCACTGTTCTGGCCTCTACTACGAGTCCCAGTAACTTGAGACATGAACCTAGGGAGTGTAGCTCTGCGGCGTTCCCCTGCTCCCTCATCGGCAGGTGGTGTCTCACCCCGCCCTGGACCACGGCCTCTGACCCCTGCAGTAGTTGGACGCCCACGCCCTCGTCCTCTACCTAGCCCTCGGGTTCAACATTTTCAAAATTAAAGTGTATACTGTAATTTTTTTGTGTTTTTTTGTGTGTTTTTGTTTTTTTAACAAAACTGTGATATCCTATTGCTATGGCTAGTTTGTAGCCTACACTGACAGCACACAACTGGATTTTGTGCTGTGCCTGATGACTTATAGTTTTGAAAAAAAAAAAAGAAAAGAAAAAGCAGACTGTGCCTAATTCAATCAAACCCCTAATAAATTGTCGCACTTAGGTGTTTGAGATGGATATGTGTGTCACTAAGAGCTAAACAGAACGTTCGCAAGACTCCCTGCAAATTCGTCACAATATGGTACTAGCCGCACTACTAGTGCCAGCAAGGCCAGCAAATCAACAAAAAATTAAATATATGACACTATTGTAGCGCTAAGAAGGCCTATTGGGTTCTCGTATGCCTAGTTTCTAACCTACACTGACAGCACACAACTGGATTTTGTGGTGTGCCTGTCACTTTAAGTTTTGAAAACAAAAAAAAAGAATCGGCAGACTGTGCCTAATTCAATCAAACCCCTAATAAATTGTCCCACTTAGGTGTTTGGATATGTGTGAAGAGCTAAATAGAACGTTCGCAAATCTCCCTGCAAATTCCTCACAATATGGTACTAGCTGCACTACTAGTGCCAGCAAGCCCAGCCACAAGCAAAGAAAAAAAATATATATTCTAGCCCTAACAAGGGCTGTTGGGTTCTTGTAGACTCACTCCTGGCTAACAGTAAGCTAATATAACACCCTAACGCTATCCCTGCAGCAGCAGCTCTTTCCCTAACGGCATCCAGACAGAGAATGATGCAAGCAGCGCAGGCAGAGGCTAGTCTATTCCAGGGTCACCTGATCAGGCCAGCCAACCACTGCTATTGATGTGTAAGTGTACCACATCATGCTGGGTGGAGTGCAGAGTCTCCTGGCTTGTGATTGGCAATGTTTCTGGCCGCCAAAAATCAAAACAGCGGGAGATGCCATTTTCTCGAGCTGGCGAAATATTCATCAGAGCAACGAGCAGTTTTGAGTACGCTAATCCTCGAATGAGCATCAAGCTCGGACAAGTGTGTTCGCTCATCTCTAGTCTCCACCATTCCTGAGCCCCCCATATGCTAAATAATCTCTCTTGTATAAGGTGGGTGTTAACGGGCTGGGGTCGATAGTCATGCACCGCCCACTTGAAAGCAGAAAGCTACACCTGCAAAAAATATCAAAAATCTATAAGTGAAAATTACAAATCATAAGAAAGTTGGTAAGCTTATATTTATAATGCATGTAAAGATGTTTGATCGCTGATTCTGGTGCAGTTGGAATTTTTTCTCTAGCTCCCACCTTTCCTGAGCAGTGAGTGTTATTAGTATCAGCCCCTGATATGCTGATTAAACTCCCTCCTATAAGGTGGGCGGTCCTGGGCTGGAGCAGATAGTCAAGCATCGCCCACCTGAAAGCAGAAAGTATTGATTTCTTGGGAACGGCGGGGGCTAGAGAAAAAATTCCAACTGTCATGGAACCAGTGGAGGGGTATGTATAATAAGATGCAAAAAATTAAGAGGGGTGAAAAAATCCCTTTAAAATTCACATTTTTGGTATCAGGAAATATCTCGTTATTCTGTGCTATAAAAACTACAAGTCATTCTACATTTGTCAGCAGATTCCAGTCTGTGTCCTGAACTCAACTCAATAGAATATATTCAGAATGAAGGGATCGGAGAGGTTCTTCTCAACAGGTACATGAAGACGGAGAGATATTTCCATTTTGCGCCGCTGGGACAGGGATTTAAAAGGGGGTTTTGGTGCATGTGGTTGGACTTTGGTGCAATAGCTTTCATGGGGGGACGTGTTGTCGGACGATCCGATGGATTCGGACAAATAGTGGGATTTAACTTCAAAATTGTGTTGCAAGACAATGCACTTACATGCACCGGGAAGAAGAAGGTGAACTCCGGCGGACCTGATCAGGGAAGCCACACATGAAGGATATCGGGCCCAGGATCTTCATGAATTGCGGCAGACTTCATCCTCGTCGGACAGTCCAGTTCAGGGATCGAGGAGGCACTGGCTACAGTTCAATGCAGAGAGCACAGAGCACAATAGTGTGAGGATACACCCAACAATATACATAAATGTATGATTAAACATCTCTCCAGGAACAAGACCTAACAATAGCTGCAGATATATATCTGTTATTCTCTAGCCCCATACCTATATGGGACCTATTACTCTGCATTGTTTTTGCCTACCTTCATGCCCTTTACGGCGATTACTTCTGGACACATGTATTTTATACTTCACTGTAGTCTGTGGGGTACACCTGACTGTATAAGGAAGGTACCCCTAGACTGGGGGCTGATGTTATTAGATGCAAAGGGGTAAAAGTTTGGGTACTATTGCACTTTAATAGGGTTGGTGATCTGTGGCTTTAAGATGTGTTCTCACTCCTCCCCTGTTGCTTACCTCATAATGTCCTCCCCTCCTACAGGACCTGAGGGTATATATATGACTGATCACTCAAGGATATCTCCCTCTTTTAGGCGACACTCAAGATGTCCGTCCCTCCCTCCCTATGTTATTAAGATGTTATGTAATTTTGTAATATTTTACCTTTGTACTTTTAGTTAATTTCAAGTCACAGCAGGCAGAATGGTGATAGATTTGAGATGGTGGTCGCTCGATTGGCCGACTTGGCAGCTGGGAGTCCAGCTGGCATACAGCTTCCAGAGCTCAAAAATGTGTGATTCTATTCCAAATGCCTGATTTTGGATATTACGGGTTAATATATAAAATAAATAAAGCTGTGACCTAATTTTCCACTCAGCAAGAAGTGTCTGTCATATTTTGGAAGTTACAGTTTACTGATATTTGTGTTATGGTTAAACAATTAAAGTGCTCTTACAGGTGGTTTACCTAAGGTGTTCTGTTGCATGCCCTCCAGTCTGTTCATTATTGCTTCTTGATTTTTATGTTTTTTATGTGTTTCAATAAAGAATGTGATTTGAGTATAATTTGGAGGTTTGACCTCATTTTTATGTATTTGGTATTTGGTGGTAAGACCTAACAATAACTGCAGAGAGCACAGAGCACAGCAGTGTAAGGACACAGCACTATTGTACTATGAGAGATTATTATCTGGGAAAATAAGTCTACTAACAACACAAAGTTCTGATCATATACAGCTCTCTAGGAACAATACTCAGCACTGGCTGTAGTCTGTATGGTCACATAGACATATGGTCTCACAGTGACATAATCAGTACTTAAGAAATCAAAGTAGGAAAGAAGATGGCGATGGAGTGAACGGGTTCAGCTAAACTTTAGACTTTTGGTTTCCTCCTATGGATTCAAAAGATGATGGAAAAAACCCCATAATATTCTACTGGCTTTAGGAGCAGCTGCTTGACATTGTGCTGTCAAAGTCAATCCCACCAGTACACTTACCATGTGACTCCCTGAGACTCAAACCCTGAGGATATGTCAATTTTTGGTAATTTAATGCATTACTTTACATTGTTTGTGACAATGCTGTACTACAGATGGTAGCTACAACAGCAAAAACCCAATATATCAATCCTGTCTGCTAAACTACACTGTATATATGGGCAAAGTACTACTACTCCTATCCAATATATGAGGACACCACACAGTACTACTCGAAACATCGAAACAGCACAGTAGTACTACTGTGTGTGTGTGTACAGCACAGTACTTCTGCTCCTATCCTGTATATATGTCACAGCACAGTACTACTACTCCTATCCTGCATATATGGACAGACCACAGTACTACTACTCCTATCCTGTATATATGAGCACAGCACAGTACTTCTGCTCCTTTCCTGTATATATGTCACAGCACAGTACTACTCCTCCTATCCTGCATATATGGACAGACCACAGTACTACTACTCCTATCCTATATATTTGGGTCCAGCACAGTACGACTACTCCTATCCTGTATATATGGGCACAGCACAGTACTACTACTACTATCCTGTATATATGGACACATCACAGCACTGCTACTCCTATTCTGTATATATGGGCATAGCACAGTACTACTACTCCTATCCTGTATATATGGGCACAGCACAGTACTACTACTCCTATCCTGCATATATGGACAGACCACAGTACTACTACTCCTATCCTATATATTTGGGTCCAGCACAGTACTACTACTACTATCCTGTATATATACGGGCACAGCACAGTACTACTACTCCTATCCTGTATATATGGGCACAGCACAGTACTACTACTACTATCCTGTATATATGGGCACAGCACAGTACTACTACTCCTATCCTATATATATGGGTCCAGCACAGTACTACTAATTCTATCCTGCATATGTGGTTCGCATGGGGGAATGACAGGTCCACCCTGAAACATTTGTCCTGATGCACTGTTATTCGTTACTAGAACCTTCCTCCCAGTTGAATGACATATCAAAATCTCAAAAAACTTAAAAAAAAGATTCTCCTTCTACACCATGGGAGGCGGATCGGGAAATTTTCATGATTTGCCTCACTGTGACAGGGATTTAGCGGGGGATTGTGTTGCACATATTTTTTGCGCCGGTTTTCAAGCTACATAAATCGGGGGGGGGGGGAGGCTTGGGTGTTGCTGCTGGACGATCCAACTGGTTCGGAATTTAACATTCAATTTGTGTCGCAAATTACACCGGGAAGGAGAAGTTGAACTCTGTCGGACCTGAGCGGGGAAGAGACACGTGCAGGATATCGGGCGCACGATCTTAGTGAATCGCGGCAGATGTGCATTCCAGTTGGACAACGCACTTTTGGGGATCGCGCAGGGACCGGGTAAGTAAATGTGCCCCAATGTGTCTGTGCCATGATCGCCCTACTCCTTACTGCCACTATTGCTCTGGACCACATTTTAAAGAGGTCGAAACTCGTCCACTTTTAGTGCTCAGAGCTGCCATACATTGTCTGGTGTCCCTGTATATGTTTTGGTTATATATAATTTGGATGTTTCCAAAATCTGCCTTCTCTTTTTTAACCCCTTAATGATGCGGCCTTAAAAGGCTTGATCCCGCGTCTAAAGACGTTGCCGCTGACTCCGGACTTTAGACTTCATTGGGAGGTCCAAAAGGAGTTAACCTCAAATTAGAGCCATCAAACCTAGTGATCACTTTGGATATGTCAACTGCAACTTATCAGAGGTCACATGTAGAAGCCACCTTGTAGTCTGACCTTGGGATTGCCGGCAGGAAGTCCCTACATCTATGATGAACATCTTCAGCTTAAATTAACGTAATTAGGAGTTTTCCCTCTAGTTTAGCCCAAGGCTGACAACTTTGGCTCAAACCCCTACACAGAGGCCTAACCAGGAGATATGTTAAATTAGCCCTGAATAGTTAACTGTGCAAAAACAAACTCACCTGACTAGATTCAAGAAGTTCTACACAGTTCTACGGGTCATACAGTTTGGGAAGTTCCACCATGGTATATATATATATATAGTGGGTTCTTTGCTGTGTTGATGAAGGGGAATAAATAAAAAAAAATATAAGAAATTCTAGTCTACGGATGAGCGGATCCAGGTCAAGTGTTCTGGCTCAGACTCTCGATGGTCCATCAAATGCCGGCGGTGTGTTTGGACCACCATTTTTTATAGCACTGTCTCTCCCCAATGACCTCATGAGAGGGAAGATCCCAAGGAAAATTATGATGGAATTTAAAGGGCAGAACCAACGATCGGTGTAGGTGAGTGGGGGTGAGTGTTTAGGTTTGGGTACCTGGACCCGAACTTTTAGGAAGGGGTTTGCTCATCCCTGTCCTTATCTAGTCCTTAATACCATAAAAACACAAGCTCATAGGAAGAACATTGCCTTGATTCATGATTTATTTGTAAAAACTAGGCCAATGTATGGAGACTCCATATGTGAAAGACTAAATTTACCCCATGAATCCAATGACCAACTTTACAGTAATACCAAGTAATTCTGGTTTGTAGCTGATATTTTATTGTCTGTTAGATATATATTGACCGTTTTGGGAAGTAATTATGTCCACTCTTCTTTTCAGCATTGCTTCAGGACATTGAGGTTAGAGCCGTCAGTTATGGGCCCACTACAGCATTTATTGGGTTGTCCATGGAACATTGGCTTCTAGTTTTCTGGCAAATAAAGGCAGATGAATCTCCCCCTCCCTGCCAGTTTTTGTCTTTAGTAGTGTCAGGGCAGAGAGCGGATGGGAAGTTGGGTGGAGGAGGGCGGGCAGGGGCCTGAATGCCCAGCCCACCAGATTTACTATAGTCTCCAGCGGCAAAAGGGCGGAGACTATAGCAAAAAACTCAGGTCTGCACCTGTATTTACCCGTTTCCACCCGTAATTACCAGGTGACCGAGCCCTTAGCGGATGCATGCATTTTAAAGTTAAGAGTAACAATGCTTAACTTAGTCCTTAACCACATAAGAACATAAACCTTGTATGAAGAACATTGCCTAGACTTATTCTGTATGTGCCAAAATGACACATTTCAAATTCATATAACACTTCCACTTTGCATGTAGCCACCCCCAGAATAAATTATAGTACGCACAGCATAACCATAACTAATTTATTAAGTGTACCGGACCACACTGAAGTGATTTGGGCTACAAACCGCCTAATTAATTGACATATATACAATATAAAGCCCCGTGCCCAGTATAAAATAGAGCCCCTCCCCAGTATAATATACAGTCCTCTCCTCAGTTTAATGAAAGCACCTCAGTATATACAGTTGGACAAAAACACAGGTCCATCAAGTCTAACCTTATTAAGATTAACGGAAATCAACCACATGAAAAAAATCTAAGTATACTCACCTTGGGTCCTCTTCATCTTAATCCCGGCGCTGACCTCTGCTTAGCTTGACAAGCCGGGATAACCTAGACAAGAAACTTATATTTAGCAGCACAGAGCACAGGATAAGATGTCCGGCACTTTGGGTTGCTAATTATGCACGCCCTGCACCTCCCTCTCCCATGCTGAGAGAGGGAGGTGATGTTATGTAAGAGGTGTGAATTCTCGCCTCTCATGGGAAGGTACCTCCCCCTCCTTTGCTCCCAGCATGGGAGAGGGAGGGTGGGGGCGTGCATAATTAGCAACCAGGAGTGCCGGACATCTTGTCCCCACGCTCCGTGCTGCTAATTGTAAGTTTCCTGATGTGATCCTGATGTGTCAAGAATACAATGAACAGCGCCAAGATGAAGAGGAGCACAGGTAAGTACCGGATGAGTTAGCTAAAAGCTGGCACTGCCCTCTTGATGTATCTGTCAGGGGCCTGAGTAGCGCTTATATCTATGCCAGGCCCTGCCTGGCGTTGAAATAACAGCAGTTATTTCTCAGCCGGCTGCAGAGAATGTGCAGGCATTGGGACCGGAACGTCCCGCGCCAGTCCACTCCCTGTGGCCGAGCCCCACAGTCTGGATGGTCGTGCCCCCCCATCATGCCCCTTCATGTCCCCCTGGCTTGGTGATGCCGAAAAGTGGAAAATAATCACAAGTATTAGCATTAAGCCACTGGCATGGTGCAGAAGCCCTGATACATACCCCAATAGTATCTGTCTATCTATCATGCAGTGATTGTATTGTACACTTGACCGGCTCATCCTGCTGACACTAGACACAAGTGGTAACAACCACTCACACTCATGTTTTCGTATCAATCACGTTTAGTGAAACTTTTCCCTAGTTTGACATTGGCCCTTGTCACTCTAGCTTTTAGCTGACTCATCCGGTTCTCGTTTGTCCACATGATCCCACATCTTCTTCACATGGAGCCCGAGGCAGAAAATTTTCTGCAAGTTTTTTTTTACTGATGTGTTGTTGATTTTACTTTGTAGATGTGTTGTGCGGTAAATTGATTTAATTTATGAGTTTTTGGTTAAGTTTTTTAACCAAAGGCTTGAGAAAGCGCCACACAGGCGCGAAACGGCCCGTCGCTTGCCGCGGTCTGCACCATGTCCAACGTCTGAACTCTGTGGTTTTGAATAAATCTTCTGCACGAGTCCGGTGAGTGCCGCTTCTTGCTTTCTCCACTATAGTGATATTATTGGTGTATTCTATTGACCAGCTGAGCACCACCTGAGTGCAACCTTTATCCCTGACTGGAGAAGGGCGCTAAGGAGAGAATTGTCCTCAAGGGGTAGTGCAGGGTATCCACTTCATTGTATATAAGTTTTTTAAAGCTACACTTTTGTTCAGGGTCATGCCCCGAAGGACCGTATCCAGTCTTGCAGTTTTTGTTTCGGACTGTCTCAGATTTCTTTTGTTGTTTTCTTCAAAAAAATCTATTTTTATGATATAGAAAAGCAAATCAACAAAAAAGTGTTTTATAAAACGTTCTGTTTGCTTCCACAGTCACTTTGATGTAGAAAATATGTGTTTTTGGGCAAATGGGTTATGGTTATGGGTTATGGATTTTTTTTCACAAAACACCTCATGACCTCATTACAAATTATAAATTTTAACATGGTACCTTAAAACTGTAAGTAGAGCTAATAATTCTCCCTTGTGATCAGTTAGGTGACTCAACTGGACCAATGAGACACCTTCATAGCACCAATCTCTTCTACTTTGTGCCGGGCCGATGCTGATTTAAAATTCAAAAGGCAATCACTTCAGAATTACATAACAGGACAAATTAATAATAATTTGGTTAATAAATCAGAATGAAATGGAAGAATCTTGAAGTCTTCGTCAACCACTAGAAACGAGCCATTGCCAATTTTTGTAGCAGGACGTCCCATTGTCCTGTTGGAAGATCTCATTTTTCCTAGTGAAGAAAGCAACATGTATGGGTGAACTTGACATTGAAGAATGGATACCCAGGTGGCTGATTAGAATCTAGGGGATGCATTGTCTATTTATTGGCTTTTTACAAACCAATAGACAAAACTATCTTCCATTCATTGGAAGCATTGAGAGACTTAAGATCAACCCCTCAAAAAACACAAAAAAAACTTGAAATACTCACCTCACCTCCACTTCTCTTTATCTTGATCTTGGTGCTGTTCATTGCTAGTGTTGAAACTCTGAGATCACCTAGAAAAGACAGTTATAATTAGCAGCAGGCCCCGCACTTCCCTCTCCCATGATTTGAGATTTAGGTAGCATCACACGCTTTAGGAAGGGAGGTGCTTACGTGTGCATAATTAGCAGCCCTGAGCGCAGGATATCCCTGCGCTCCAGACTGCTAATTATAACTACTTTTCTAGGTGATACCAGCGTGTCAAGACTAGTGATGGGAAGCACTGGGATGAAGATGAGGAGGAACGGAGGGGGGAATTTTGAGGTTTTTTTGTGTTTTTTGAGTGGCTGATTTCCTTTAAGAACCATGTTTACTGCATGGAGAAAACTTTGCCCCCGATGCCACCTTTAGAAATGTTACTCCCTACAAGTCACTGTAAGACTTTTAAATAGGATTCTGATGTGACTTAGGATTGAGCCAAATCTGAACCACTGTACAGAGTACACATCGCCCTCCTGACTGTGGATACGATAGAAATTCTCACCTGCCCAGGTAAGTTCCTAGCTCTTCACTTATGAGAATCAAATACTCCAAAACAGATCTCTGTTGATAGGACCAGTTTAGCTTAAAGGGATGTTCCCATCTGGGCATTTAAATTTAATTTAATTCATTTACCATATGTAAACATTTCTTCAATTGGATGTTATTAAAAAATTCATTTACCATATGTAAATATTTCTTCAATTGGATGTTATTAAAAAAAATGTCCCTCTGTGAAGATAATTTCTCATAAATGCAGCCATGTTGTCCCTTAGAAACGAGATGGCTTCCTTGGATACGACCACCTCACTTTTTGGCAGCAGTGGCCAGACGTGCGCTATTGAGCCCTGCCCGACCACTTGGCTTCAGTGTTCATTACCACAGGGGGGTGTGGGACATGTAGTAACTCCTCGGACATTTCATATACAAAAACCTTTTTTTTTCTTTGTGCAATCCCTCCAGCAGAGGTGGTCGTATCCAAGGACACAGTCTTGTTTCTAGGGGACCATAAGACTACATTTATGAGAAATAACATAAGTAAATGTGCCCCAATAACTATAGAGGATGAGACAAGTGATAAGACGGTACAAATAATCTTTTAGCTGGAGGCCAAGTTTTCATTGTTTTATAACTTTTTCCCAGAATTATTAGTGCCCATAATTCTCCACACACCTCCACTTCTGACTCTGAATACAGAATATACGATGTGACGGCCTCTGGTTTTTGGGCATTCAAAATAGATTTAACACTAAACCCAACATTTCATGTTTTCCCTCTCACCTATTGCCCGGAGAGATATCTGCTTCTGAGACTTCAGAGACGTGTCCTGTATTTCCTATTTACTGAAGATAACTTTTTCTAGAACATACTGTTCATATTTTTTTCCTATTACTTGTTATGTTCTATACCAGATGTACTCTACTAGATGTACTCTATGTACTCTGTATCTGAGCTGCCATTATAGAGGTATCTACCTTATCTAGAGCTGAGCCACTGGGGGACATCTATCATAGTTTTTTCTTTCTTTGGTGAATTTTTGAGACATTTGGAAGGTCTATTTTGCACCTTAGGTATGATCATGTCTTTTTACATGTGATACATGTTCAGTTTTACCTATCCTGGCAGATGAGAATTTTGGCTTCTTTTTGGGACTTTGCTGGATTAAGGTTGGTGGGGGGCCCCTGGGCACAAAATCTGGTAGGAGCCCTCATTGAATCTAGTCCAGACAGTGAACTACAATCGCTATATACCGCTTCCAAGCAATCACTATATACAGCCTCCCCAGTAATCAATATATACAGCACCCAGTATTCACTATACACAGCCCCCAGCAATAAATATATACAGCTCCCAGTGTTTACTATATACATCCCCCAGTAATCACTATATACAGCCCCCCCCCAGCAATAACTATATACAGCCCCCCCAGTAATCACTATATACAGCCCCAGTAATCACTATATACATCCCCCAGTAATCACTATATACAGCCCCCCCAGCAATAACTATATACAGCCCCCAGTAATCACTATATACAGCCCCCAGTAATCACTATATACAGTCCCCTCCCCCGTAATCACTATATACAGACCCCAGCAATAACTATTTACAGCCCCCCTAAAATGACTATATACAGTCCTAAGTAAAACAATAAAATTGTACTCGCCTTCTATCGTTCCCCCAATGCGCGCCAACCTACTTCCCTTCCCTCGCCATGTCAGAATAGTGGATATTAGAGGTGTACCAAGGTGTACTGTGGCTTTGCGGCTCTGTGACATCACACACTGCGCCACCAGCGGCAGGGCGCTGTCATCTTTGTATAAATCTTATCGTTTATGGCAGAGCAGGGAACTTATTGTCCCTTGCTCTGCCATAGACTGAAGTTGGGGAACATCTGTGGGCGATTCGGGTGGTAATAAATGCAGCCGGCGGCTTTTCCCATATGAAAAGTCGCCAACGGCAGGGAGTGTGCCGGTGCGGGGACAGTAGTGCCCCTTTATGCCCCTTCACATGCCACTGGCAATAAGCTAGCATTTACGATTTCAGGGCCTCCACGCCACTGACAGGGTGCAGAGGTCCTGATAAATATGCCCCACTATGTCTAATATATACATAAAACCAAAAGGTTGGGCGGTGGAATATCTAGCAAAATACACATTGGATTGAAAAACTACAAATATATTATATATTTTTTTATTTATCCAGTGATACCTGGGGGTAGTGAAGAGGACAACTTTAAAAGCTAAAATGGGAGCCCCATTGCATTTTTCAATGCAATTTCGGAATCCCCTGGAAAAATTACATTGTTTCAATCTAAGATTCAAGTCATTTTCTTTGACAAAGATAAATTGGTAAAAAACTGTTAAAAAATGTGGAAATCTCAGGAAATCGAGGGCTGGTGTAAATTGATCCCTCAACTTTCAAATATTGGGGGCTGGTACAATGTGAGTCCCCAACTATCAAATATCGGGGGCTGTTGTAATGTGAGTTCCCAACTTTCAAATATTGGGGGCTGGTACAATGTGAGTTCCCAAATCTCAAATATCGGGGGCTGTTGTAATGTGAGTTCCCAACTTTCAAATATCAGGGGCTGGTTCAAATATCGAATGTTCTACACTAAGTGCTCAAATTTCATAGCATTGGGAGCTTTTAGAAATATGTTGCAAGTGTATATTTTCAGATTTTGGATCTGACATTTTTGTACACATTTCGATTTTTGGCGATTACATCTGTCACCAAAATTGAAAAAGGTTGAGATCAAAACCAGGGGGTGGTAGAAGGCCAAGTTTGCTATAATTGGATAGATTTTTGGAAAATATTTGACACATATATTTTTTTTTTTTTTCGATCCAATGTGTATTAGTACATGTGATATTAAACTTCCCCAAACTTTTTGTTACTTTTTGTTATATACATAAATGGGTTTCTGTAGATACAGTGGCAGTGATAGTAGCTTAGATACAGAGGCTGACCTTTGCCATGGAGGATGCCCTTATAACCTCTGGTTTATGGTCCTGGTCATGCGTGCGATCCTTATACTTACACCATTTTGATTACTTATATACGAGCATCTTCTCTATTGCTGTGCAGGATCGGCTCATTTCCATTAAAACAGTGAACTCCAGTGGACGGCGACTGTCACTCAATAGTTAAAATGACTAAATATTGTCACAAAGGCCACTGCACAGCGCAACCTCTTAGGTATACCCCAACATTGTTATGTATACACTTCCCGCTGATTGACCCACAGCAACAGATCTGGCTTTTCCTGTTTGTGCCTTCCATGAGCAGTTAAGGGTTAATGCGGACAGAGAGAGGCCCCTAATTGCTGATGACATCTTAAGTGATAATGAGCAAGGGGGAAGCCCTTTGTTTAACCCCCCCACCCTACTCAGTTAGTTGTATGTAAAGTGTCTATTGAGTAACCAGCCAAGCAAGTTTCATGATGTTCTAGAAGTTAGAAGCACAACAGGGTCTGACCATAAGCCACAATCCGGGGACCTCACACGGGGTTTCTGCAGGGGGGTCATTCCCAAAAACGCAGGGTTCTGGAGGAATATGACAGATGGGAAGGTTTTCGTTACACAAGGCAATGCCGCAGATTCTCGGGGACTGGTGAGTTGTCAACTTGTGTCCACGCTATGTTACAGTGTATCAGTCACCTCCAACCTGTGCCTCTTCACCTTTTGCATAACTACTACTCTCAGCATTTTAGGAGATGGAATTTGTATCAGTCTTAGATCTACAAGTTTAAATATTTCAATTTTCTTACTTTCTATGTTGCCTCGATTTTTTTCAAATTAGATTTTTTAAGATGTGTGGCGATTTCTGTTTTAGACTTTACAAAAGTCTAAGATTTATTTTTATTTTTTTGATATCGTCTTTTCAATCTTTTTTTTTTTAAAAAATTTGTCAAGTTATCAGGTATTGTAAATAAACCTATAGTTTTCATTTTCTTAGTTTTCATATTTTTTAATAAATTTTTCTTTAATGTTTAATTGTTAATTACCTTTGGACGAAATGAGTTTAAAGAAGTATTTTGCTCTTCGTTCTTTAGTTCGTTTTCCTGTTTTGTAATAATTTAATTTATATTTTATATAAAGTCATTATTATAGTTTCTCATCTTGCTTTAGATTTACATTTTTGGTCGTTAATCAGAGTTAAGTCTCAGGGGGTGTAAAAATAAAAGCACGAGGACCATTCATGTTCCAAGAGATGTGGACATAGTGGCCTTCAAAAACATTACCCTACAAGTACTACAGGAGACACACATTGGTCAGGGATTACCGAGTTATAAAAAGCTTCAAGATGATTTGTCATCTAATGTTGTGGCTTATTGGTAGATCTTCTGATATGGTGACACCACAATGATGGTTCTGGTTGATGGAATGATTTTTTGTTTTCTTGGGTCATCCTACTTACGTATCTGTGCAATGTCCTTAATATAAGGTCTACTATGTTACCAGTCATAACATTAGGGTTTTATTAGGTGATTTATTGCTACAGGCTTACAAAGTCATCTTCTATAGATAATTTTTTCCAAAATTGTAGTCTACAATGGGTCCTTCTCTGACTATGGCTGGTAAACACAAATTACAGGTGGTCTCCTACTTAAGGACACCCCACTTACAGATGACCCCTAGTTACAGATGGACCTCTCAGCCCACTGAAACCTCTGTGATCTCTAGATGCTTTACTTTAGTTCCAGGCTGCAATGATCAGCTGTAAGGTGTCTGTTATGAAGTTTTATTAATAATTCTTGTTCCCACGACAACAACATTTTTTTAAAATCCAATTTTTATTGGGCAAAAAAAATGTCTGGAGTTACTATTACGTAATATACAGTTACAACTTACTGTACATACAAATTCAACTTAAGAACAAACCAAAATAACCTATCTTATACGTAACCCAGGGCTCACCATAGCACTAAAAAGAAATCTTTTTCCAGCTCACCTCCAGCCTCTGTGTACTTCGGAAATGGCACGGGCTCACCTCGTTTGCTGAGGTCACAAATGCTTACAGAAAAAACTCTCGACAGTCCAGCCAGAATCCGGAAAAAACTTTGAGACTTTTATTTAGTCAGAATACAAACATCCACAGCATTGTTTTTCGATATTCCCTTTCTCAATCCAACGCGTTTCAAACGGATTAACCGTTCTTAATCATGGTGTATCCATAGCACTACCACCAGCAAGTGTGAACAAAATGTGTCCATACAGTTAAGATAAACATCAGCCAAAACCTATTAGTTTCGGAGCAAAATGTAAACACAATTTAATAGGGGGCATTTATCAATTGAATTGTGCAATTCTGTTGTCTTTTGCATAATTTTTTATGGATTTTATGACATATTCCTAATTCTAAGGGAACCTACCACCACGAATCTGTGGCCTGCTGTTCTGCGAATGCAGATTTTGGGTAGGAGGAACAAAGATGCTACTGGCGCGTGGAGTAGCCGCACCGTGTAACCTCAGCTCCGGCAACTCCACGCCCCAGTAGCCTCTTTACAAATTTTACATATTAGGAGAATAAAAGTTAGCAAAAAAGTGCGGGGACGTGAGGATTAGCCCTTAAAAGGGCTACCTCATGTCCTATTGATCCACCTACCACCCTATCTACCTTTATAGGTAGATTCGTGGTGGTAGGTTCCCTTTAATTGCAATGCCCCTCTAAAGATTGATATGTTGAATATTCAATCCTTGGAGTTGTTCTTCAGTCCTAATGGAGACACCACACAGTCCCCCATACACATGCACACTTGGCTTGGCTCATTGGTGTGGCATTACCTTCCATGAGAGTATAAGGATTGAGGATTTTGAAATTCAACAAGCTGATCTTTTTTCCATTTGACATCTACTATCGTTGGATTTTTGGGACATTCACATATGTATTTGGGAGCCAATGCACTTCCTCTTAACATGTCCACAAGACTTGTTCTCAGTGTAACTGGTTGGAGTTTATTTCCAGAGAAGGCACTGTGAATTGTCCTGACACTATATTCCTTTATATCTTGCAGGTGTCTTCTTAGGATCAATGCCCAATGACGAAGAGGTGGAGGATTCAACTTTTTGATAACGATTCATGAGAGCACAAATTATTTCCTCAACCTAAAGGATGAAAGTTCGGCTCCTCTTCAATCCATAGCCAGTTAAAGGCATTGACCGGTGAGACAATCTTAAGAGGACCACAAAAATGTCTCTGTGGTGGAAGCGGAAACCAATGGAGAACACTTGTGAACTCAACTTGCGACAGCAGAAGAGGTGAGGGACAAATATTCACCTGCTGGGTTAAAAAAATTCTCTTTTTTTGTTTAACTGTAGTTTTATTGGTTTTCAATTTTATAAACACACAAAATCTTTCTGAGAAAGTTGGAAGATGATTGTAATGTTCTCCATTGCAGATGAGAATGTGATCCAGTTTACGCACATATATATGTATGTAGACATGATGTAGAATGATACAATTCAGGTTAAATCACCATGAGTGAGAACCAAAGAAAATTCTGCATAATATGCATCCTCATACTCAAGTGGTGGCTGAGGGACTCATTGAAGTATGAGCCCAGATTTTACTTTTTTTTGGACATCTTGTTTAGACAGAAGGACATCCTGTTAACCATAAGATGACATCATCATCTATCTTATTCATTCTTTTTGCCCCATTTACTGGCCTTTATTTCCATTACATTTTGCTTTCAATATCAGCCTCAAACTTGAACTTTGGTTTACCCCAATTACCCCTTCAATGATGGCTTTCGGGTCTGACCTGTAAAGTTATAAGTTACTTTTTTTTTTAAGTTATAAGTTACTTTTTTGCTAGAGTTTGCCTACAGTTGTATTTTGTGTTATTTTTAAGATGCAGGTTGAATAATATTTTAATTTATACATATTCTGTGCCTTTGTAACCCATTAGTAACCATGTAGTTTCATAGTAGTGCAATTTTGTGGGAATTTTGTGGAAAATGGGCAGGTTTGTCAAAGAACATATTTCGTTTACAAATTTTTTTATATTCTTGTACATAGAGGGCAGTATTATGGTAGTTATATTGTTGTACATAGGGGGCAGTATTATAGTAGTTATATTCCTGTACATAGGGAGCAGTATTATAGTAGTTATATTCTTGTACATAGGGGGCAGTATTATAGTAGTTATATTCTTGTACACAGGGGGCAGTATTATTGTAGTTATATTCTTGTACATAGGGGGCAGTATTATAGTAGTTATATTCTTGTACATAGGGGGCAGTATTAGAGTAGTTATATTCTTGTACATAGGGGGCAGTATTATAGTAGTTATATTCCTGTACATAGGGGGCAGTATTATAATAGCTATATTCCTGTACATAGGGGGCAGTATTATAGTATTTATATTCTTGTACATAGAGGGCAGTATTATAGTAGTTATATTCTTGTACATAGGGGGCAGTATTATAGTAGTTATATTCTTGTACATAGGGGCAGTATTATAGTAGTTATATTATTGTAGACAGGGGGGGCAGTATTATAGTAGTTATATTCTTGTACATAGGGGGCAGTATTATAGTAGTTATATTCTTGTACATAGGGGGCAGTATTATAGTAGTTATATTCTTGTTCATAGAGGCAGTATTATAGTAGTTATATTCTTGTACATAGGGAGCAGTATTATAGTAGTTATATTCTTGTACATAGGGGGCAGTATTATAGTAGTTATGTTCTTGTACATAGGGGCAGTATTATAGTACTTATATTCTTGTACATAGGGGACAGTATTATAGTAGTTATATTCTTGTACATAGTGGGCAGTATTATAGTATTTATATTCTTGTACATAGGGGCAGTATTATAGTATTTATATTCTGGTACATAGGGGACATTATTATATTTTTGTATATATTATACAAATATTATACTATATAAATTCTTTTACATGAGGGATAGTATAATAGAAGTTACATTCTACATAGGGAATGGTTCATAAAAAAAAATTTAAGTAAACACTTTTTTTGCATTTCTTATGTTCCGTTTATAAGCTTTTATTATTTTTAGCTCATAATTGTAGCATGAAAATACAATACTAAAAATAAGGCCATATATAGTGATGGAAATATGAAAAGTTTCTCTATGATGAGAATTAAGGGACAATAAGATTGATCTCTCTTGAACACCCCCAGCAGAGCTTTGTGCTTATTGTGTATTTACGTCTCTGCAAATTTTGACTTTGTTTGTGTTGGAATACAATGTGCTTGGTGTCACCTTCCTATTACCATACAATGGGGCAGAGGAGTAACAATGGGCTGTTTGCTTTGCAGGATTCAGGAATTGCCTCTTTTATGTTGTGCACAGAGGAATCGCTGGAAATCTCTGAAGAAACTTCTGTCCTGTAAAGCTATCAATCCGCTACAAACAGGTAACTCATGATGGGTGGCGATACGTCCTCAGATACTATTACCCTCACACTCTACCCACACGACATAATGTTATTTAGATAATAAATTGACAATTGAATTGTTGGAACTACAGTGTGATGGTTTTTGGTGGCAACTAAGGTGGATTGAGAAACCCCTGGTCAGAGAGTAGGCATCTAGCGCAGGTACAGGACATGGACATAGTTCTGCTTTTCCATGGTTCAGCGATCTAACATAAAGTAGTTATGCAGTAGGATGGACTAACTGGATCCAACCTCTGGGCAGAACCATAGAGAATAATCAGTTGCGATTTGATGAGAAGGACCTTACATCAACATTGGGGTGTGGAATCTAAGCTTCTTGAATGTGGAGAATTTCCATTAGTTTTAGGTCAAGGTTGGACAGTAACCATCTACGGGAGATAAGGGAAGACCAGATATCCAAGGATGAGCTCATCCAGTACGATGACGTGTCCAGAATCTCTGCTGCCTTCCAAGATGCCCACAATCGCCTGCTCCACCGATTCATCAAACCAAAGTTATTATTTACCTTTTGTTCTCTTTTCACGTCTTTGATTTGTTCTGCACTTTTTATACCGTATGGTCTATCACAGTTGCCTTCTTGTATAAAGTTCATGTTTATCAGGAATATCAAGCTCTCGATGTTTATAAAACCTGCTCTGTGACATTTCATATCTCTATAACCCGTACCACCTTCTATACCTCACGATGATAAACTTTTACTTAGGAGCCGTCGGGGAGACTGCGCTCCATCTGGCCGTGCTGCACGATAATCTGGAGTCTGTGAAGGTTCTTCTCCAGCATGCTCCTGAGCTGGTCAACTTGCCCATGACATCCGACCTGTACAAAGGTGGGTTCTGATATGTTCTTCTATTATTGGCTTTCATCTATTATATTCCGACTTGTTGTATTCTCCAGAGTGAGGGATGTTCCATTTGGTATCAGACATAGCAGAAAGTCTGGAGGACCTCATATGTGAATGCATAGACAACCCACTGGTTACAATTAGTTAAATTAGCTTAAATGAGTTGTTTTGCCCATTGATACCTCAATCTATAAGTGCAATTTGGATTGGGTTTTGAAGATTAGGGGATCCTTCACTGTGGTGGGAACTGGTCTTATTGGGATCTCATCTATAAGTGCATACACGTTATGTGAGTGACCTTCATGCTGAACAACCTACCTTGCCTTTGTCTTAATTGGAAGACTAATAAGACTAATAATGCAATTTATGCAATTTTGGGGGGCTCTAGAGATCGTGGGGGGATGTGAAGTTGACCCATGTCCTCAGGATGCAAATACCCATAAAGCAAGGACTCCCGCTCTGAAATTGAGTATGGAAAAGTGTATTAAGGAGTTCATAAGACATAACTATGTTTGGTACTCCAGAATTACCAAAAACTTGATATAAGGTTTTCTAAATATTACAATTTACCTGTGAGAGGTTCTGGAAGTAGGAGTCCACGTGCCTAAAGGACCACCAGGATCACGGATTGTAAACCAAGCACTGACAAACTGGTGTGTGCCCCCTCTGGCTGGATCTGCTCTTCTCTTAACTTATTATGTCTTTAATTTTTTTTTTTAAAGACTTTTAAAATTATGCAAATGAGCCTAATGGGCTCCGGTCCCCATAGGTGTTAAAAGAGCTTGGAGTCCTGGGGATAATTTGCCTAATTTTAAAGTCTTTTTTTCCCTAAAACCAAAGGCATAGGAAGCTTAAAGAAGAGCAGATCCTGCCAGCGGGGGTGCACACCAGCATGTCAGTGTGCTTGGTTTACAATCCTTCATCCTGGTGGTAGATGTCCTTTAACGTCTACAAACCTATCGAAGTAAAAAAAAAATTATGATTTATCACATGGCAAAAACCATTGAAAGTCAAGTTAACGTTTTGCTAAAATGTTTAAGTCTTTAAGTGTTAAGTTAAACTTTGTTTCATCTGTGAATCGCCTCCAGTTCTGATGAGCAATAAACTCATTTATAGAACTTTATAACCAAAAGAAGGGCAATTGCAAGGGAAACCATAAAAAATAGGGTCCCTATGTATTATTGAAAAAAAATAGCATGCTGAACTATATATTTTAACTTACAGATAATTCATGCTAAACAAGCAAATAAATATCAATGCATATTTTATTAAATTCATTGTGAATATATGCACAGATAGCAGTAAACATCCCATATGTCTGAAATGAATAGTAGAGGTGGTGCTACTAGCTGTAAAACCTGTGTGTCATAAGGGTAAGAGCTAAAACCTAAAATGCCAAAATATTGCTGAGCACTCACCACTGCTATGTTGAAAATGTGGAAATTTTATTTGTTGGCATATAAAAAAAATTTCATATGGAAATGGCTAGATAACATGCATGATGTAATACATAAACAATAAAATTACACAAAACACGCAACAAAATAAACGTATAAAGTTAGCGTAGGTCACACAAACCCCTTTAAGTATCCACATTTCCCACTGCAACCATACACAATATTAATTGAGTTTGAGTTTAGCTTGTGAATACATCAGACTCACTTTCCCACTCTGCAGCTGGACTCATAAAATGCTATTTTAATATCTGATTAAAAACTTCTCAGAAAACTTTCACAAATTGTAAGCAACCACGCGTGGATAAAGCAAGTCCATCAGCTTGGAGTTCTGGAATAGCTTTATCAATCTCTGTTGGCCTCTCTGGTGACTCGCTTGGTCTGATGAACTCACATGTCATTTTCTTTAGATTTTCCCATGACTGCTGACATCAGTTATCTTAATATGACGTCACCACCTAAGGCCTAAGGGATTGGAGCAACAGCTCAGTAACCAGGCGGCCCACTGAGAAGTGAATTTTATTCCAGAGATGTTTTTGAAATGTCAAAAACTTTACTGATGAAAGTCCGAAGCTAACAAATTACTGCCCAAATCAACGTTGTGCACTTTATAAGCCATCGAGGCATATCTCAGCTGAGGCAACGGTCATCCAGTGACATCCAACATTTACTCTTTACACATGATTGACTTACCCAAAAGGGGAGATCATCTGGCAGACGATCAAAATCAAAATGTATTAACTCCAAATTGAACTTTTTGAAAAAAAAAAAAAAAATTCAAGAACTTTTTGAGGCAGGGACAATATTAAGAAGATCCTTTGGTAGATCCAGGATCTGACACCATAGTGAGCCTAAGTGGTCAACTGCATTTCGAGGCTACTAAGGTCTAGTGGTGGATGGTTGATACTTAGAAACACTTTATTTGGTGGCCCCAAAGACCCTGATCCAGACACTGATTGTCTATTTGTCTTTTGTCAGGTCAGACGGCTTTGCACATTGCTGTCATGCGTCAGAATGTGGCCATTGCCCAGGAGCTGATTCGACATCGAGCTAATGTGTGTATGGCGCGGGCAGTGGGCACTTTCTTCCAGCTTAAACCCAATTCATTCTATTATGGTGAGTAAAGAGTTATCGGCATGAAGAACTGTTTTATACCAACTTTAAAATCTCCTACCGTTTTCTGTATCCAGCCTACTGTCTCCATGACTACAGACTACAAGGAAATAGTGTAGTCTGATGTTGGTAACATGACCTTCTTCCACATTTTCACTACTTGCCAACTTTTTGTAATCAAGAAGTAGAGATGGATAAGTATTGGGGGTGGCTGGTAAATCTGCATGATGGAGGTATACACTTATGACATTCCTGTAATGAGCTGCAAAAACTTAAACAGTTAAAAAAAATTTTTTTTAAAGAAATTAATATTTAATGTAGGTCTGCCTCCCTAGTCTTTTACGCTTCGCTGTGCATTGAGCTGCTCTTCAGACTCTCCGCTGTTCCCTAAGGGTATTGCTGTAGTATCCAACCAGAAGCCTGCAACAGCTTTTACTCAGAGCAGAGGCGAGGGGCTAAGGAGCAGTGCAATGCAGAAAGTTTTTCAGCCTGAAACCTCCTTAATATAAAAGCTCAGTCTATTGCTTCAGATCCAACTATGAACCTTTCGATGTTGAGCCAGATGTATTGGTTGTCCCATGAGATCCTCATTATTTCTTCAGAGGTGGAGCTTAGAGTAAGATCTGATTGTTTTCTCATTTCAGGAGAGCATATTCTTTCCTTTGCTGCATGTGTTGGTAATGCAGAGCTTGTGCGGATGTTACTACTACATGGTGCCGATGCTCAGGCCAAAGATTCTCATGGTGAGATATCAACAACAGCAAAGATATTGATGGCCATTCTTTACAATATTACATATAATCTTGGTGGGGGTCTTACCTGGCACCCTCGTCAGTTATCTGTTCTCTCCAATCGTCAATGCACAGAGAATGGAACTGGTAACAGACTGCTCCAATCCCTATATAGTGGCCGAGCCTAGTAATTGCAGCTCATTGTCTTATCAAGTGAATGGGGGCTGAACTGAAGTAACAAGGTCTGGCCACTATACAGTTACTGTCTCCCTTCTCTTTCATTCTCAGTGCATTGAAAACTGAGGGCAGCTGATTGGTGAGGAAGCCAGATTCTGGATGACCCGTTTCTTTTGGTCTTCCTTTAGGAAATACAATCCTCCACATCCTGACACTACAACCAAACAAGATGTCTTCCTGTCAGATGTATGATCTTATCATGACCTACCACAAGGAGAAATATGGTCCAGGACTAGAGGAGATTTACAATAACGAGGGCCTTACCCCATTAAAGATGGCTGCTCTGGAAGGTAACACTGTGGTATGTATGCTGTGATGACCACATGTAGATAAAGCTTGTAGGCGTGCATGGGGATAGGGTGCTCCCAAGACAACCTCAATCCAACTAAGGTCAAATAGGCAACTTTCCTCAAATCAAACGGCATTAATCTAGCACCAGGATGAAGGACTGCATGCAAATGAGCCCGAGGGCCTCCAGGCACCATAGGTGTTAATGGAGCCTGGAGCCCCTCAGGCTCATTTGCATACAGTCTTTCATCCTGGTGGTAGATGTCCTTTAGTGACTTGAATATTGCATTACGAACCAAACATACCTTGAGAATGCTGTAGCTACACTGATGCAGAAACATATCTTGTTTTATCCCTAAACTGAGTGGGATCTGTTGCTCCTGTGGCTGACACAGAGCTCTCCTCACCCTAAGTATGCACTGCTACAACTTTGTCCTGCCCAGCATAAGTCGAGAAAACAAGAATACATAATCACTGTGTTGTCCCTGACAGACAGAAGTAATCAATCTCTGCACCATCCCTCAGCTGCTGTGTATGAGTCATCCAGCTCAGGTTGATTAGTCCTGTCTGGTCACTTCAGGATGTTTCGTGTAATGTGTTTATGTACGGCAGCCAGCATGCAACCCTGCTTTCCCAGTGTCCTGAATTTTATAATTGTTTTTTGAGCAAAACCACTCGGATCAGGGATTAAACAAAATATGTTTCTGCATCAGTGTTGATACAGCATTCTCAAGGTATGTTTGGTTCATAATGCATGAAATCAAATGGTAGATTCCCTTTAAGGTTCCTAGAACTGTGTAGTCCTGTACTTGTCCTGTACTTGTCCTGTACTTGTCCTGTGCTTGTCCTGGGCTTACCCTGTGCTAGTCTGTGTAAAGGTGTTGATTTTGAAGCCCTTTGTGTTCCAGCTCTGATTCTGCTATTTAATTCTCTACTCTATTTTTGGTGATGACCTCTGCCTACAGCTTGGATTCTATATGAACTATTCCTACCCAACCCCTGGCCTGTATCTTGAATTGTTCCTGATTACCGCCTGCTTTGACCCTATGCTATCTCTGACTAGTCTTAGCCTCTGTTGCCTTGCGACACTATCACCTGAAAGTCCTGTGCCAGCTGTTACCTACAAGTAGATTACTCTGAGAAGTGTCTTCCTTTTATCTTTGTTGCATCAAACAACAGATTAGCTGAATCATGTTCTAATAAACCCCTGTTAATAGACATATTTGTGTCATGTGTAAATCTATGTTACACACCACATACATCTAATTTTTTAATGCATTCCTTTTCATCTCAATTTTCTCAGATGTTCCAGCACTTAGTACAGAAGAGGAGACAACTACAATGGACATTTGGTCCCATTAGCTGCTATCTGTATGACCTTACTGAGATTGACACATGGGAGGATCCTCAGTCGGTACTGGATTTGGTGGTCTCTGGGAAGAAGAGAGAGGTGTGTAATGTAATCTATGTTATAGGTTGTATAGGTATAGGTGTCATAAAGTTGTAATATGCAGTTTTAAAGGCCAGTTCCCCCCATAATTGTTCTCAAATTTCAACCCCCTAGTGATGTTTACACAGTGAAGATCATTTTTTAACCCCTTCCTTTGCAATTTTACTCAATTCTATTGCTGTTTCAGCTATCACTCTCTAAGCAGACACTTCATGATCCCTCTAGTGCTGTGAGATGCTGTGTGCTGACAATGTGGTTACAGTATTAGGGTCCAGTTTTATATACACTTTCATTTAGCTTCTGAACATTTACTAGTATCTGACACATAGAAAGAGAGATGAGAACCATGAGATACATATTACATATGACATCCTCAGCTCTGCTATTACAGCCATTACATACACACAGCTCTGCTATATGCCTCCTTCCTACTCCCCTAGATAAATACCTTATCAGCCTGTAGCATGTACTTTTACTCTACTCACAATGTGTTGCCAGCAGGAAGTCTCTGTGTGGGAGCTCATCCTGGAATGCAAGGGGATACCTGGAGCCTCTGGGACCTTGTAAGAGGTAGACATGATCACAGCCCTTATCACCCAATGCTCTGGGGGTGTGATTTTGTCACAGCTTGCAATGTTGTCAATCAAGAAGGAATTTATGAGACGAGAGCTGTGACTCTGTCACCGTGTACACCTCTTACATGGCCCCATTGACTCCAGGTATGTGATTTACTGTATACAGAACACACTGATATTAAACTTATCCTTCTGCCAGAATGTCAAAAGGAGTATTTAACTAGAACATATAAAAAATTCTCTTTACTAGCGCCACATAAGTGCTGTAGCTGGTTCCCTTTAAGGGTCTCTCTCGTATGTGTGTGTACAGGACATGGCTGTCTCCAGCAGTCCGATAGAGGTTGGCTGCGCCCAGGGGACCACCTGCTCCATTCATTCAGGGCAAGGACCTTACTAGTGGTTTCCTCATGCCACTGATTGGCCAAAGCTGGTCCCATGACCACTAAGAGACCTTAAGACCAATGTGATGTGGAAACCTTAAGGCTGAACAGGATAAGTACTCTTTGCTCATTTGACCAGACCCTTAGTGGGATTCATAGGGGGTAATTTGATACAACTAAAAGTGTAAGAAATGAAGAAATAGAGAAGAGATTGACAAAGATCTTTATATTACTGACTAGTTGGGGTAATTACTGATTTTTCTATTCCAGGCTCGGCGGATATTGGACCTAACCCCAGTGAAGGAGCTGGTCAATAAAAAGTGGCAGAGGTTTGGGCGGCCATATTTCTGGACTCTAACCGCCCTCTATATCGTGTACATGACCATTGTTTCTTTATGTTGTGTGAACCGACCTCTCAAAGACAGAACGGACAACAGGACTAGCAGTAGAGATATCACCATCAAGGTGCAGAAACCCTTGAATGTAAGAACCTTTAACTTTACAATGGGGACATTTCCTCTACTGATTTTGGTTACAATTTGTTTTCTCCTACATTCACACAGTAGAATATTATGGGTACTTCCATAACACATAGTAAATAGAGATGAGCGAGCACTAAAATGCTCGGGTACTCGTTATTCGAGACAAACTTTTCCAGATGCTCGAGTGCTCGTCTCGAATAACGAGCCCCATTGAAGTCAATGGGAGACCCGACCATTTTTCAAAGGGACCATGGTTCGGGAATAAAATGTGTTAATTAACTGAAAAAGAATGTCTTCTGATAAGTTAGCAGATGTATGCAAACATCTGCAATCTATTCTTCACTGTTCCGTGCGACAAGTTAACAGATGTGAAGAACAGTGAAGAATAGAATAAAAACAGTGAACACAGGATGATTTAAGTGAAAAACGCAGTGAAGAATAGATTACAGATGTTCTGCACATCTGCTTACTTGTCGGGGTGATACGCTGTCCTGGGATCCACTCCTCTTCTTCCACTGAAGTCTCCCCCGTGCTGCCCGATGTCTGTGTCCCCCGTGCTGCCCGATGTCTGTGTCCCCCGGGCTGCTGCCCGATGTCTGTGTCCCCCGTGCTGCCCGATGTCTGTGTCCCCCGTGCTGCCCGATGTCTGTGTCCCCCGTGCTGCCCGATGTCTGTGTCCCCCGTGCTGCCCGATGTCTGTGTCCCCCGGGCTGCTGCCCGATGTCTGTGCCCCCGGGCTGCTGCCCGATGTCTGTGTCCCCCGGGCTGCTGCCCGATGTCTGTGTCCCCCGGGCTGCTGCCCGATGTCTGTGTCCCCCGGGCTGCTGCCCGATGTCTGTGTCCCCCGGGCTGCTGCCCGATGTCTGTGTCCCCCGGGCTGCTGCCCGATGTCTGTGTCCCCCGGGCTGCTGCCCGATGTCTGTGTCCCCCGGGCTGCTGCCCGATGTCTGTGTCCCCCGGGCTGCTGCCCGATGTCTGTGTCCCCCGTGGTGCTGCCCGATGTCTGTGTCCCCTGTGGTGCTGCCCGATGTCTGTCTCCCTGCTGCTTGATGTCTCCCTGCTGCTTGATGTCTCCCTGCTGCTTGATGTCTCCCTGCTGCCGTTCCGCGCATACCTTCCGACAGGTAAGCAGATGTGCCGAACATCTGTAATCTATTCTTCACTGTGTTCTTCACTGTGTTTTTAACTTAAATGATCCTGTGTTCACTGTGTTCACTATTTTTATTCTATTCTTCACTGTTCTTCACTGTGTTTTTTTAATTAAATGCTCGATCTCGAGCAGGGGAAATACTCGTCCGAGCAACGAGCCGTTTCGAGTACCTTAATACTCGAACGAGCATCAAGCTCGGACGAGTATACTCGCTCATCTCTAATAGTAAAGCATCGAACTTGGTTACTTAAAACATAACTTTTACTTAATCACTTAAAATCCACTTATATCTTATAAATGCAGTAAATTAAACAAACATTAAAAATAGGGCAGTCTTACCAGGTGGAGTATCTGGCTGCAGGAGACCTAAGGGGGAATTACTGTTCTCTCCCTATCATAGAGCTGTCCCTACTACCCCAGATGCTCCCGTCCTGACAAGGACAGTACCCGAATCGTCCCTGGATAGGTGTACTTTTATGCCCTATAAGGTAAAGCCAAAAGAGTGCTCCCCGTCCCTCCCTACCCTACGCGTTTCATCACCGGTCCTGGTGAATCATCAGGGGATTAAATGAGGACTAACACAGAGTCCTGGAGGGGGAGATATAATCATCGGTCTGGGGTTCCAGAAATCCTGGAGAAAGATCACACGCAGGCCTTCCTGGAGATTTCCCCAGAGGGGTCGGGTCCACCTTGTTTCGGTGGTATACCTTGGCTAGTGAGCATTGGCCTATTGTGATAACTTGGTTCCTGATGACCCAATGTAGGTGGAACTTGTTGACCATCTTAGGCAGGTAAAGGTCTGTTGACTCTTCCTTCAGACCTGGATGGAGATGAGGCACATTGAAAGTCTATTCCTTTATTATGGGATAAGTTGTAGAACGGTGGAGATCAGAGTCCATTTACATTGGCTGCTAGGACTACCAATTCCAGCACTTGGCTATCTCTAGTAGCCCCATAGAAATAATCCATATCAATCCATTCAGTTGGGGTACAATGGATAGGGTTCCAACCCCAATGAATTAAACTTACCGCATCTCTTATCCTATGTGTAAGGAATATGTATATATCTTGGGCAAACCTCTTTAAGTTCTATATACAAAGCAATTTAAAGGAGGTTTTCAAGGTTTGAGAATTTGTTGGCCAATCCATAGGTTAGGTCATCAGTATTAGATCGATGAGGTCCAACATTGGCTCCATACTCTTTATTTTCTAGCTGACCCTGAGAATTCAATTTTATTTTCTGTTCTCAAATTTTGAAAGCTACAAAACAAAGTTTGGAGAACGCACAAAGTCCAACTGCTAGAAACTGGAAGTCTTTCTGCGAATGGACCGCCGTTGACTGCCACATCTGATCCATCTTTTTCCCTATTTTTTTGGGTCACAGAGTTTGGTCATCAATCTCGAATTAAGCTTTTTAGTCACATGATCCCACTGACTCAAGGAACTAAAAACCAATATAATATATTGAAAGCAAAGTGCAGCTTAATATTTGCTGTAAACATGAACAGTATTTTATATAGGAAAATGACTTCCTTGTGTGGTTATTGCTCGTGACAGGAAGTGTCGCGTTATGTAACCGGTTCTCGGCTCTGTATGTATAATGATGTATGTGAACTCATTGGTTATTGATGAGTGGTTGACTGCAGACAAGAGGACAATAGACATTATCCGTGTGGCTTCAGAGGAATGTGACAAGTGATAGCAATCTGTGTACTCTGTACACACATTATCGTTAGGTCTACGACTGTCAGGCTTATAATAAACAAAGCGGATCTACTAACATGCGCTGTTATAAAATTCTCCCCTAAATACCATAAATCGTCTATACATATAACACCGAGCGTTGTCCTCTTCTCTCAAACTGTCAGGTCCCCAAATTCTAGAGATGCCTAGTCACTACCAATTTAATTCCAGAGATTTTTTGCCAACCCCAAAGTCCCTCTGAGCTGCCCTATACTTTTTAGGATTTACAGGATCTAATAGTCCCATAAGCCATCCCAGAAATTCCATAAAATCAATGTCAATCAAACTGACCTATGGGATTTCCAGGAAGCCTCCCAGGAGATGCCTATCATGGAAGTCCTAGGTTGTATAGGGCAGCCCATTCTGATGATTGCAGAGGTTCTTTCCCAATAATCAGACACGTATTGCCGATCCTGGTAGTGTTATATTCTTAAAAGGATCCTATGTAACCTAACTCCAACAGCATGTCATCTTTTTCTTCTAGGAAGCCTACACCACATCTGATGACTATCTACGTCTAGCAGGAGAAATTATTAGTGTCGTAGGAGCAATCATAATCCTCATACTAAAGGTAGGAACTAGAGCATATTAAATTCTGGCCTCAAATTCATCCTACTCATGGGTGGGGGGTGTATGCACTCATTTGGGTTGTGTGGATAGTCGCCACTCCATTGGTTGAGGTGTCTGTACTCAAGGATGGTGTCTCCACTCCAATAGGTAGGTCATCTCCACCAATGGATGCTCTCCATTGCATAGAGAGTGACTGCTCTTTGAGACCCTTGTATATGAACAAAAAACAAAAACTTTTTTAGTACAAAATAGCTAATTGTATCTAAAATCTCTTTTTTCTTAGATTCCGGACCTGTTTAAGATACGTGAAGCAAGATATCTAACCCAAGCAGTACAAGGAGGACCATTCACCCTTATTATGTGAGCATCTCATATGGTCTGGATGACCTCATCATTTTGAATTATTGTTGCAGTGACAAAGACATGTGTGGCATTTAAAATAATGGAGTCATGTCTGAGAGCTTGAATCCAGATCTTCACTGAAGGCCTTAAATGAGATACTGTCTCTGAGGGAAAGAGCATTAAAGATTCCCCTTAGATTGGAGATGTACTGACTCCAGATTAGCACACCGAAAATGATTACTTGCTCAGGTCAAGGGGTTACAATCTTCTTATCACTGGATACAATTGAAGTAGAAATTCATCTGTTATACCTTTAGAATATACCACGAGTAGGATCATAGTTTATCGACGAAGTATTTATCGACTCATATGTATCTATATGCACTTTACTTTCCTCAGAATATGCTACCCTTGTCTGGTTCTGGTAGTGTTAATTCTAAGACTAACAGACACTGGTGGAGAAGTCATCCCAATGTCTACCTTGTTAGTGCTGGGCTGGTGCTATGTCATGTTTTTCGCCCGTGGATTCCAGATGCTTGGTCCTTTTACCATCATGATTCATAAGGTAAGCAGAGTTCATAATGTCATGATGTAGGACTCATCACAAGGTCGTCTGCATGTACAGTTTATATGCATATATTTTTTGTAAAACTACTAACTGTCCATCTGGTGATTCTGTACAAAAACTGTAAATAAGAAGTGCTCCCGGATGGTGGCCAAAGAGTAGATGTGACAAAAGCTGAAGGTTTTCCTCATGGTCTGAGGATCTACCGCTGTCTTAGGCCACCTTACAATGTTGCTTATTGGACTTTGCTTTGGTGCATACTCAACTCATCATGGTCTTTTGGAAACGTCTTTGGTTGTCCAGCCAAGGGCACAATATCTGTGCAGTAGTCCAAAGACCCAATTTTATTAATATCAACGTTCTAGAAAGCTTCTACATAAAGTGAGCTACCCTCTTAGTAAACTGGTCCACAGAACAGATGGCACAAATTTTGCATAAAATACATAAAAATGTAAATTTCTTCTAGATGATCTTTGGAGACCTCTTACGATTCTGCTGGCTGATGGTTGTGGTCATTTTTGGATTTGCCACCAGTAAGTATACTTCACTGACCTCTCTCACAATCATTGCTCATGGACTAGAATGAACAATTTTTTCTTACAAATGAAATAATATTTAAGCTGCTTTATAAATTTCATTTTTCTATATTTCATTTCACAGCCTTTTACATAATATTCCAGACCGAAGACCCCAACCAGTTTGGATATTTCTACGACTACCCCTTGGCCCTGTTCAGCACATTTGAGCTCTTCCTCAATGTCATCAACTCTCCAACAAACTATGATGTTGACCTTCCCTATATATTCCATATTGTATATTTCACCTTCACAATCATTGCCAATCTTCTCATGTTAAACCTCTTGATCGCCATGATGGGGGACACCCACTGGCGGGTGGCACAGGAAAGAGATGAACTTTGGAGAGCTCAGGTTTAGTATCTTCTAAATTTTTTTTATTAAGGTGGAATGTCTGGTTCTTAATGTTTGGAGAATTGCATCCAGGGGTAGGATCCGACCATCTCACCCCGACTTGTCAGAGCCGGTGTTAAATTTACAGCCGGCTCTAAGAGCCAGAGAAAAGCTGGTATCACTACAAGCTGCTGTCTCTCCAAGCAGTGAAGCAGCAGGTAATGGAAGCTCTGATCTTCCCTCCTCCGCAAAACATCGGATGCTGAGGATGAGAGTTCCTAGTATGAATAAGAAGTAGGAAACGGCTAAACTATGTGCCCCCTGATCCTTGGCCTCATTTTCGGAATTTATTCATTCAGTACCTGAGCTCCTGTCTTTTTTCCTTACTCTTCCCAAGTGCCAGTGGATAGGGTATGAATGTGTAAGCTGAAAGTGCATAATGGTTATGTGTGCAATAAACATTATTTAGAGTAATTTTGGATCTTGTATGATTATTCTCATGCCTGTTTCATCACCTGATCTTCATCTGTTTCCTCAGGTTGCTGCTACAACCGTCATGTTAGAGAGGAAAGTCCCACGATGTCTCTGGCCTCGAACTGGAGTTTGTGGCACCGAGTATGGATTAGGAGACCATTGGTATCTCCGGTAAGTTCAAGTCAATGTCTAATAAAATTTTGCCCAAGGACATTGAAACAGGTCCATTTGTTGGTCTGATTTCATGGGATGTTCACCTTGTACAGAAGGCGAGTCCTTGAAGTATACAGGCAGTCCCCGGGTTACGTACAGGATAGGTTCTTTAGGTTTGTTTTTAAGTTGAAGTTGAACTAGTTGTCGTCTGTGTGCTTAAGTCGGGGACTGCCTGTAACAAAATATTATACAAGGACTTCCCGTCTGCCGGTCAGTATTAACTGTTACTTTTAATACTGTATTGGAAGTTAATATTTAGTTATAATGCAAGGATTCCCTTTCTGTACAAGGTGTGTAGTCTTTGGGATCGGGTCTACATATGGGCCGATTTCTCAGGCTTCACAAGATTGTGTACATTTGGCCTAAGGCACATGTTTTCTGCCCTACTGTAGTCTTAATGTTAATTTATTGCCTTATGGAATCACCATAATCTTTGGGGTTATTTTTTGTGGGATTTTACCTTAGCAAGTTCTAAGAATTAAACTTTGGTTGTATTAACAGTGTGGTGATAAGGAAGGATCTCAGTCAACAGAAGATACGCCGCTACGTCGAAGCCTTTCAAGGACCTGAAGGGGAGCATGTTGATAAAAATTTGCACAGTGGCAAAAAAACATCTGAAACTTTTTCTTCAATCATAAAGCCCAATCTTCCCATCTTGAAGGTCACAGAGGTCCATGCACATGAGCCACCAAGGACGTCACAAACTCAATATAGAACATTACAAGAGGATTCCACCTCCATAAACAGTTCACACATGACTTTCCTTGAGCTCCCACAAGTACATGTAGAACGTCAAAGAATGGAAAGGCTAGCTTCCAGTGATGTAACATGGAAGGGTAGCGGTCGTGGGTGGCAGATATTGAAATCCATTCCTATACAAAAATTACAAGTACAGGTACCACAAGATGGTAGTAGTGAAGCCGAGGAAGAAATACACCATGTTTGATGAAATAAGATAAAAAGTCATGGTCGGATAGGCCAACTGGTGAACCACCGATGGTAGCTCTAGGCTCATACACGATAATGGGCACCAGAGGAGTGGCAGAAGACAACTCAATAAAGTCTTATTCCTAGAGTTTGAAGGAGGTTGCACCAAGAGTTTCATCTAATCTGGAGGACCCAAGGAACCCCAGTCCGACACTGATTCCATGGAAGTAAAGTGGTTTACCTTGAACAGTATATGGAGATGGGCAAAAAGAAGTTGAATTCTGGTATTAATATAAAGACATTACTTTACTTTGTAAAAGTATTGTAGCCATACAAGACGAAAGGACAGAAAATCTTTGGCCAAGAAACCAGAATAAAAAAAAGGGTATTTGACTTTGGCTGCTGTAATATGATCAAGACGTTGGTCTGTCATATACTGGTATATAATGGACTACAGTATGTAGTTATGTATATAATGTCAATAGGAATTGCAAATATTTTACTGTAATAAATAACTGTAATAAAATGTTATTATATTTTATAATAAATATTGGGATCTGATGATAATTTACATCAGGGCTGATACAAAATGTCAACTTTTAATTATACAAAATCTTACATGGACTGCGCCTTAATTTTGCTACCTGACCATTTTTTTCCTGGTCTATTGTGCTCCTAAATTTGCGCTTGAAAATGCCGACAAAATACACATAAATGTGACGGATAACGTGGAAAAGTTAGGCCCACTTGATCCAAAAAAAGACAGAGGAGTCGGGATAGTCGGAAACATCTGTTCTTTCTGGTGCAAACTCACTATAAATGATCCGTAACAATTCTGCGCCAAAAAAAACATAAAATCCCAGCAATTTTTTGGCGCAGATACGATAATACATGTCCCCCAATGGGTAGTGTGAAACCAGCAACAGAAAGAAGTTTGCTGCTTGGTCGAATCAATTATAGTTACGCCCCTGCAACTGGTAACTGTTCAAGTATTTAAAGGGAATCTGTCCAGATTTCACATTTTCATCTAAAGACAGTTTCCCATGGCCTTTTTACTACTAATTCTAAAAGTAGATAAAAGTTTGCCCGGCTCCCTGCCAGTAAATTCCATTAATTGGTGTATGAGTTCTTGTGTCATCATCATTATCTTCTCTCTGCTCTGCTAGCTCTTCCCCCGTCTCCATTCTCCCTCATGCTGCCCTTAGCTGACCCGTGCCGCAAGCAAATTTCTGTCAGATCTTGTCGACAGTAGGGAAGGGGGAGGGGGGGGCCGGGAGAGTATGGGGAGTAACAATTATGACTTGCAGTCTTGTGAAAGGCTCCCCTGTGACTCGATCCAGTTTGCTGTCGGGGAGCTAGGAATGCTATTATCAATGTTAAAAAGTGATTGGAAGTAGTAATGTTAATTATGAAAACGGAAAGAGTAATAGTATTAAAAATGCCATGGGCACCTGTCATCTGAGAAAATGTGAAATCCTGATGACAAGTTCTCTTTAAATGGTGGTAATTTCCCTGAAACTATCCAAAATTTTTCAGAAATACTTTGGTTTGTGCAAAATTTCCTTTCTTCACCCAATCAATGATGTTGATGTAACCATTGTCAGTGCCAAGAAGGACATTGGAGGATGGTCAAGGTGGTGCTGCAATCCGTCACATAATGGTTGAGTTTGGAAACCATTGAGAAGATAATAGTATTGCAATAAAGAACATGTTTCGAGAGATTACTTTTTATTAAATTAAAAGATTTTGAAATAAATTGTGTCTTTATTCAATTTTAATGCTAACAATGCCAAATTTGTATATTCTGCATTATAACAGAGAACCCAGATCAAATCACGATTTTTGGAAGAGATTTAGCAAACTACTAAATGAAATAGACCTCTTGGTCTGCATTGCCCTGCAACTGGTCGATTGTTGCCCTGCGGAGGATCTGCCACCCTTTGCTGGATCTTCTTGTGGCTATGTTCCCATTGTCTGTGTTATCGCTGGTGGTGGAAGCTGTGGAGGTCTTCCACATACTCGGTGTATCATGGGATGAGCAGTTCTGTGGTGAATTAGTGATGATGTCAGGTTCTTCTTGGTTTTCTTTCTTGACACTGAAAAAAAGAGATTCTAAATCATATGTCTGCCAAAGAATCATATGTCTGCCAAAGGTAAGAGGTAACAAAAGCTGAAAGCTTTTCAGCATATGTAAGGGATCTAAATGCTCTCTATGTTGACATAATATATAAAGGATGTGTCAGCTCTCCTCCTGTGTGGTGTAGTATATAGAGAGGTGTCAGCTCTCCTGTGTGGTGTAGTATATAAAGGATGTGTCGGCTCTCCTCCTGTGTGGTGTAGTATATAGAGGATGTTTCAGCTCTCCTCCTGTGTGGTGTAGTATATAGGGAAGTGTCAGCTCACCTGTGTGGTGTAATATATAGAGGATGTGTCAGCTCTCCTCCTTTGTGGTGTAGTATATAGAGGATGTGTCAGCTCCTCTCCTGAGAGGTGTAGTATATAGAGGCTGTGTCTGCTCTCCCCTTGTGTGGTGTAGTATATAGAGGATGTTTCAGCTCTCCTGTGTGGTGTAGTATATAGAGGATGTGTCAGCTCTCCTTTGTGCTGTAGTATATAGAGGGTGTGTCAGCTCTCCTCCTGTGTGGTGTAGTATATAGAGGATGTGTCAGCTCTCCTGTGTGGTGTAGTATATAGAGGATGTGTCAGCTCTCCTCCAGTGTGGTGTAGTATACAGAGGAAGTGTCAGCTCTTCTGTGTGGTGTAGTATATAGAGGAAGTGTCAGCTCTCCACCTGTGTGGTGTAGTATATAGGGATGTGTCAGCTCTCCACCTGTGTGGTGTACTATATAGAGGATGTTTCAGCTCTCCCGTGTGGTGTAGTATATAGAGGATGTGTCAGCTCTCCTGTGTGGTATAGTATATAGAGGGTGTGTCAGCTCTCCTGTGTGGTGTAGTATATAGAGGCTGTGTCTGCTCTCCCCCTGTGTGGTGTACTATATAGAGGATGTTTCAGCTCTCCTGTGTGGTGTAGTATATAAAGGATGTGTCAGCTCTCCTGTGTGGTGTAGTATATAGAGGGTGTGTCAGCTCTCCTCCTGTGTGGTGTAGTATACAGAGGATGTGTCAGCTCTCCTGTGTGGTGTAGTATATAGAGGATGTGTCAGCACTCCTCCAGTGTGGTGTAGTATACAGAGGAAGTGTCAGCTCTTCTGTGTGGTGTAGTATATAGAGGATGTGTCAGCTCTCCTGTGTGGTGTAGTATATAGGGATGTGTCAGCTCTCCACCTGTGTGGTGTTGTATTTAGAGGATGTGTCAGCTCTCCTGTAAGGTGTAGTATATAGAGGATGTGTCAGCTCTCCTGTGTGGTGTAGTATATAGAGGATGTGTCAGCTCTCCTCCTGTGTGGTGTATAATATTGATGATGTGTCAGCTCTCTTTCTGTGTGGTGTAGTATATAGAGGATGTGTCAGCTCTCTTTCTGTGTGGTGTAGTATATAGAGTATGTGTCAGCTCTTCTCCTTTGTGGTGTATTATGTAGAGGATGTGTCGGCTCTCCTTCTGTGTCTTGTAGTATATAGAGGATGTGTCAGCTTTCCTCCTGTGTGGTGTAGTATACAGAGGATGTGTCAGCTCTTCTGCTTTGTGGTGTAGGATATAGAAGATGTGTCAGCTCTCCTCCTGTGTGGTGTGGTATATCGAGGATGTGTCAGCTCTGCTGTGTGGTGTAGTATATAGAGGACTTGTCAGCTCTTCTCTTATGTGGTGTAGTATATAGAGGACATGTCAGCTCTCTTGTGTGGTGTAGTATATAGAGCATATGTCGGCTCTCCTGTATGATGTAGTTTATAGAGGATGTGTCATCTCTCCTGTGTGGTGTAGTATATAGAGAATGTGTCAGCTCTCCTCCTGTGTGGTGTAGTATATAGAGGATGTGTCAGCTCTCCTCTTGTGTGGTGTAGTATATAGAGGATGTGACAGCTCCTCTCCTGTGTGGTGTAGTATATAGAGGATGTGTCAGCTCTCCTCCTGTGTGGTGTAGTATGTAGTGGATGTGTCAGCTCCTCTCCTGTTTGGTGTAGTTTATAGAGGATGTGTCATCTCTCTTGTGTGGTGTAGTATATAGAGAATGTGTCAGCTCTCCTCCTGTGTGGTGTAGTATATAGAGGATGTGTCAGCTTTCCTCCTGTGTGGTGTAGTATATAGAGGATTTGTCAGCTTTCCTCCTGTGTGGTGTAGTATACAGAGGATGTGTCAGCTCTTCTGCTTTGTGGTGTAGGATATAGAAGATGTGTCAGCTCTCCTCCTGTGTGGTGTGGTATATCGAGGATGTAGAGGTGTAGTTTATAGAGGATGTGTCATCTCTCCTGTGTGGTGTAGTATATAGAGAATGTGTCAGCTCTCCTCCTGTGTGGTGTAGTATATAGAGGATGTGTCAGCTCTCCTCCTGTGTGGTGTAGTATATAGAGGATGTGTCAGCTCCTCTCCTGTGTGGTGTAGTATATAGGGATGTGTCAGCTCTCCACCTGTGTGGTGTTGTATTTAGAGGATGTGTCAGCTCTCCTGTAAGGTGTAGTATATAGAGGATGTGTCAGCTCTCCTGTGTGGTGTAGTATATAGAGGATGTGTCAGCTCTCCTCCTGTGTGGTGTATAATATTGATGATGTGTCAGCTCTCTTTCTGTGTGGTGTAGTATATAGAGGATGTGTCAGCTCTCCTGTGTGGTGTAGTATATAGAGTATGTGTCAGCTCTTCTCCTTTGTGGTATATTATGTAGAGGATGTGTCGGCTCTCCTTCTGTGTGGTGTAGTATATAGTGGATGTGTCAGCTCCTCTCCTGTTTGGTGTAGTTTATAGAGGATGTGTCATCTCTCTTGTGTGGTGTAGTATATAGAGAATGTGTCAGCTCTCCTCCTGTGTGGTGTAGTATATAGAGGATGTGTCAGCTTTCCTCCTGTGTGGTGTAGTATACAGAGGATGTGTCAGCTCTTCTGCTTTGTGGTGTAGGATATAGAAGATGTGTCAGCTCTCCTCCTGTGTGGTGTGGTATATCGAGGATGTAGAGGTGTAGTTTATAGAGGATGTGTCATCTCTCCTGTGTGGTGTAGTATATAGAGAATGTGTCAGCTCTCCTCCTGTGTGGTGTAGTATATAGAGGATGTGTCAGCTCTCCTCCTGTGTGGTGTAGTATATAGAGGATGTGTCAGCTCCTCTCCTGTGTGGTGTAGTATATAGAGGATGTGTCAGCTCTCCTCCTGTGTGGTGTAGTATATAGTGGATGTGTCAGCTCCTCTCCTGTTTGGTGTAGTTTATAGAGGATGTGTCATCTCTCCTGTGTGGTGTAGTATATAGAGAATGTGTCAGCTCTCCTCCTGTGTGGTGTAGTATATAGAGGATGTGTCAGCTCTCCTCCTGTGTGGAGTAGTATATAGAGGATGTGTCAGCTCCTCTCCTGTTTGGTGTAGTATATAGAGGATGTGTCAGCTCTCCTCCTGTGTGGTGTACTATATAGAGGATGTTTAAGCTCTCCTGTGTGGTGTAGTATATAGAGGATGTGTCAGCTCTCCTGTGTGGTGTAGTATATAGAGGGTGTGTCAGCTCTCCTCCTGTGTGGTGTAGTATATAGAGGATGTTTAAGCTCTCCTGTGTAGTGTAGTATATAGAGGATGTGTCAGCTCTCCTGTTTGGTGTAGTATATAGAGGGTGTGTCAGCTCTCCTCCTGTGTGGTGTGGTATATAGAGGATGTGTCGGCTCTCCTCCTGTTTGGTGTAGTATATAGAGGATGTGTCAGCTCTTCTCATGTGTGGTGTAGTATATAGAGGACATGTCAGCTCTCTTGTGAGGTGTAGTATATAGAGCATATGTCGGCTCTCCTGTATGGTGTAGTTTATAGAGGATGTGTCATCTCTCCTGTGTGGTGTAGTATATAGAGAATGTGTCAGCTCTCCTCCTGTGTGGTGTAGTATATAGAGGATGTGTCAGCTCTCCTCCTGTGTGGTGTAGTATATAGAGGGTGTGTCAACTCTCCTCCTGTGTGGTGTAGTATATAGAGGATGTGTCAGCTCTCCTCCTGTATGGTGTAGTATATAGAGGATGTGTCAGCTCCTCTCCTGTGTGGTGTAGTATATAGAGGATGTGTCAGCTCTCCTCCTGTGTGGTGTAGTATATAGAGGATGTGTCAGCTCCTCTCCTGTTTGGTGTAGTATATAGAGGATGTGTCAGCTCTCCTGTGTGGTGTAGTATATAGAGGGTGTGTCAGCTCTCCTCCTGTGTGGTGTAGTATATAGAGGATGTTTAAGCTCTCTTGTGTGGTGTAGTATATAGAGGATGTGTCAGCTCTCCTGTGTGGTGTAGTATATAGAGGGTGTGTCAGCTCTCCTCCTGTGTGGTGTAGTATATAGAGGATGTGTCAGCTCTCCTCCTGTGTGGTGTAGTATATAGAGGATGTGTCGGCTCTCCTCCTGTTTGGTGAAGTATATAGAGGATGTGTCAGCTCTTCTCTTGTGTGGTGTAGTATATAGAGGACATGTGAGCTCTCTTGTGTGGTGTAGTATATAGAGCATATGTCGGCTCTCCTGTATGGTGTAGTTTATAGAGGATGTGTCATTTCTCCTGTGTGGTGTAGTATATAGAGAATGTGTCAGCTCTCCTCCTGTGTGGTGTAGTATATAGAGGATGTGTCAGCTCTCCTCCTGTGTGGTGTAGTATATAGAGGGTGTGTCAACTCTCCTCCTGTGTGGTGTAGTATATAGAGGATGTGTCAGCTCTCCTCCTGTGTGGTGTAGTATATAGAGGATGTGTCAGCTCCTCTCCTGTGTGGTGTAGTATATTGAGGATGTGTCAGCTCTCCTCCTGTGTGGTGTAGTATATAGAGGATGTGTCAGCTCCTCTCCTGTTTGGTGTAGTATATAGAGGATGTGTCAGCTCCTCTCCTGTGTGGTGTAGTATATTGAGGATGTGTCAGCTCTCCTCCTGTGTGGTATAGTATATAGAGGATGTGTCAGCTCCTCTCCTGTGTGGTGTAGTATATAGAGGATGTGTCAGCTCTCCTCCTGTGTGGTGTAGTATATAGAGGATGTGTCAGCTCCTCTCCTGTTTGGTGTAGTATATAGAGGATGTGTCAGCTCTCCTCCTGTGTGGTGTACTATATAGAGGATGTTTAAGCTCTCCTGTGTGGTGTAGTATATAGAGGATGTGTCAGCTCTCCTGTGTGGTGTAGTATATAGAGGGTGTGTCAGCTCTCCTCCTGTGTGGTGTAGTATATAGAGGATGTTTAAGCTCTCCTGTGTGGTGTAGTATATAGAGGATGTGTCAGCTCTCCTGTGTGGTGTAGTATATAGAGTATGTGTCAGCTCTTCTCCTTTGTGGTGTAGTATATAGAGGATGTGTCGGCTCTCCTTCTGTGTCTTGTAGTTTATAGAGGATGTGTCAGCTTTCCTCCTGTGTGGTGTAGTATACAGAGGATGTGTCAGCTCGTCTGCTTTGTGGTGTAGGATATAGATGTGTCAGCTCTCCTCCTGTGTGGTGTAGTATATAGAGAATGTGTCAGCTCTCCTCCTGTGTGGTGTAGTATATAGAGAGTGTGTCAACTCTTCTCCTGTGTGGTGTAGTATATAGAGGATGTCTCAGCTCTCCTCCTGTGTGGTGTAGTATATAGAGGATCTGTCAGCTCTCCTCCTGTGTGGTGTAGTATATAGAGAATGTGTCAGCTCTCCTGTGTGGTGTAGTATATAGAGGATGTGTCGGCTCTCCTATGTGGTGTAGTATATAGAGGGTGTGTCAGCTCTCCTCCTGTGTGGTGTAGTATATAGAGGATGTGTCAGCTCTCCTGTGTGGTGTAGTATATAGAGGATGTGTCGGCTCTCCTCCCGTTTGGTGTAGTATATAGAGGATGTGTCAGCTCTCCTCCTGTGTGGTGTAGTATATAGAGGATGTGTCAGCTCTCCTCCTGTGTGGTTTACTTTATAGAGAATGTTTCAGCTCTCTTGTGTGGTGTAGTATATAGAGGATGTGTCAGCTCTCCCCCTTTGTGGTGTAGTATATAGAGGATGTGTCAGCTCTCCTGTGTAGTGTAGTATATAGAGGATGTGTCGGCTCTTCTCCTGTGTGGTTTAGTATATAGAGGATGTGTCAGCTCTCCTCCTGTGTGGTGTACTATATAGAGGATGTTTCAGCTCTCCTGTGTGGTGTAGTATATAGAGGATGTGTCAGCTCTCCTGTATGGTGTAGTCTATAGAGAGTTTTTCAGCTCTCCTCCTGTGTGGTGTAGTATATAGAGAATGTGTCAGCTTTCCTGTGTGGTGTAGTATATAGAAGATGTGTCAGCTTTCCTCCCGTGTGGTGTAGTATATACAAGATATGTCAGCTCTCCTCCTGTGTGGTGTAGTATATAGAGGATGTGTCAGCTCTCCTGTGTGGTGTAGTGTATGGTGGATGTGTCAGCTCTCCTGTGTGGTGTAGTATATAGAGGATGTGTCAGCTCTCCTCCTGTGTGGTGTAGTATATAGAGGATGTGTCAGCTCTCCTCCTGTATGGTGTAATATATAGAGGATGTGTCAGCTCTCCTGTGTGGTGTAGTATATAGAGGATATGTCAGCTCCCCTCCTGTGTGGTGTAGTATATAGAAGATGTGTCAACTCTCCTCCCGTGTGGTGTAGTATATAGAGGATGTGTCAGCTCTCCTCCTGTGTGGTGTAGTATATAGAGGACGTGTCAGCTCTCCTCCTGTGTGGTGTAGTATATAGAGGATCTGTCAGCTCTCCTCCTGTGTGGTGTAGTATATAGAGAATGTGTCAGCTCTCCTGTGTGGTGTAGTACATAGAGAATGTGTCAGCTCTCCTGTGTGGTGTAGTATATAGGGGATGTGTTAGCTCTCCTGTGTTGTGTAGTATATAGAGAATGTGTCAGCTCTCCTGTGTGGTGTAGTATATAGAAGATGTGTCAGCTCTCCTGTGCTGTGTTGTATATAGAGAATGTGTCATCTCTCCTGTGTGGTGTAGTATATAGAGAATGTGTCAGCTCTCCTGTGTGGTCTAGTATATAGGGGATGTGATAGCTCTTCTGTGTGCAGAATAGGAGGAAGGAACTTACCATAAAAACCACTTGTTTCCAAGACCATATTCTGATCCACAAATACCAAGTCGAGGCCAGAAGCGTTGGGGTAGTTTACTTTCCAACATAACTGTGGTTGCTGCAAGCTGTAATAAATGTAAACACAGTTTACATTTACTCTTATTATCAAACGGTTTTCTCTGCAATCTATAGGATAGGTGATTTATAGTTTATCGGTGAGGGGAGGGGGGGATGCTTTAGCCTTTAGTAGGCAAACGATCTAGAAAACTCAAGTAATTAATGACTATCAAGCTGATATTTTTCGTCCCACTGGTTTTCTGGCTCCTGCCATATTTCCACATACCTGTGCCCTCCATATGTCGTCCCGCTCCTGTGCCACCCTCCAGTGCGTGTCACCCATCATAGCAATCAATAGATTCAACATTAACAAATTGGAAATTAATGTGAAGAAGAAATAGGTGATGCTGAAAATTAGAGGAAAGTCCACATCGTAGTTGGCAGGGGAGTTGATGACATTGACGAAAAGCTTATAGGTGCTGTATATGGACATGGTGTAGCTGTAAAATACCCCCAAAGCTTGGGGGTCCTGAGTCTGGAAAATCACATAGAAAGCTGCAAAGAGAGAAGAGACAAAACATTTTTATTTCAATTTGGCACCATTCTCTCTGTAGAGGCTGTTAGTTGTAACTGCAGCTGTTGTTTATATTCACGCCACCTGTAGTAAGGCCATCATTAGTAACTAATGAAAAATTCCTTTAATTGCCATTATGATTGTCCTAGGTTGCATTTTACTGTGAAAACAGGTTAATTTATTAATGCTTTTCCGTAACCTCCAACCAAACATGTTTTTGGTTTCTGATAATCTTTAAAGGGAATGTCCAGAAACAGCTGTGCCTTCCATTGAAGTGAATATTTGCTATACAGAGCATGGAGCAAACTATTTGCTTTCTGTGTATGACTGACCAAATAGTTGAGCGGTGGTAGCCCCCACAATTGTCTGTTTATGGTCTATTCTGTGGTTCAATGACAACCCTGAAAGCAGGACCCTCACCCAATTAAATATGATCACTTACTGAACTTGATGCTCTGGGTCCAAATACTAATACTTTAATAGTAGTACCACACTACCACCATTAATTAGTCACCCTTTACCATGGGCTACTAGACAGATACACTGTCCATGCTGCAACGTTTACCCCCTATAAAAATACAGTGCAAAAGAAAAAATGGGAGCACCAGGAAACAAAAATATTCAAAAATTTCAATTTCTCTAGAATGCCCGGTTGCTTGGAAAAGTTTAAGATATATTGTAAAACAAATTCCACTAGGACAGTCCTACAAGACTGTATAAAATACAAAATCAAAATACTTAAATTATAAAAATAGTTGTCAACATTTTTGTATGACGAGTGGAAGTTATACCTGTGCCAAACCCTACTATGACAACCATCATAAGCCAGAAGAACCGCAGGAGATCTCCAAATATGATCTAAAATCAAAGAAAATAACATGACATAGGTTTATATGGGAACTTTATTGATTAACGGCCATCTATGGCGACCTCTACATCGCCCATAATCATGGCTGAAGAAAATAAGTTGGCTTTTCATGACATCCCCACAAGCTCCATGTGTTTAAGAGATGGGAGAACTCTGAACTATGGACATTATTATTGTCTTAGACAACTCTTTAAAAATTTTTCCCATTTGTTCATGATTTTCCCAATTTTTGGAACTGACCATTTGAGATTTCCAAGAAAACCTAATTCACCAGAACTAACCTTGTGTATCATGACCGTGAAAGGTCCAAGCATCTGAAATCCACGCGCGAAATACAAAGCATAGCACCAGCCAAATACCAAAGCCAAGGACATGGGAATGACTTCTCCTCCAGAGTTTGTGAGTCTCAAGACAAGTGTGAGAAGAATCGAGCAGGAAAAGAACATTCTATAGTGACGAAAACAAGAGAATATGCTTTGTAGCTGCACATTGGGAAGGTTTGAGATTCTGGAAGCTCCAACTATAGTTCAGCTTTTAATGTGTGGTCTGTTTCTGCAGTGTGGAATAGGTGGTTAATGTGGACGTCGGGAATACCTCTCCATATCAACTACTGATGTTGTATCCTGAGGATAAGCCGTTTTTCCGATTCCTTGAAAACGCTTTATAAATAATTGTAAAGAGTTGATTTAGGAGCTTCTCATTGAAGAAACTTTACATTTTGAGCTCCAACAGAATTCACGTAGTAGTAGATGCAGGTCAGGTAACAGCTTCAGGTCAGGTCTGAATTTAATCAGTCTGAACCAATTTTTCTTCAATTGTTGCTAGAACCAACTTTGTCTCAAAGTCTAGAATTAGGAGCAGCGGGTTCAGCTAGTTCTGTTGGTCTAAATTAGAAGAACAAATAAAAATACTTACAGGATTAAATGAAATAGTCCTCCGGAAACAGTGTCCTGGAGTATGGAGATACTTCGTGGTTTCATTAGCACAGGGATCTAGGGGCAATAAAATAATAATAAAGAAAATGTCTAATTTCCTCCTTTAAGATGTCACAAATTTTATTTCCGATCTCTAGTTTAAAAAAAAAGTCTGACCTAGGTCATGGCAGAGGCTAGAGCTTTTTTAAATTTGACCCTTGAAAGAGCAGTTTGTTTGTGTTTTTAGGGCAGCCATAATTATTTTATTTTATAGTCAGGACTGTATATATATATATATATATATATATATATATATATATATATATGTATAGGGGAGGTATTGGGAAAATTGGAATTCCATTGCTTTGGTAATTACCTCTAAAAGTAACATGACCAGCGCCCCAATAACTGAAATGATTTCACCCACCAACCTCAGGTCGTCCAGTGGAGTGAGATAAGATTCCTAAAAAAAAAAAGAAATAAGCACAAAATACATGTTACAAGAGAAAACTCAAGTCCCCATCTATTTTGACTAGTTGCCCCCAACCTATGGTCCCTATGGTCCCTGCCAGTTTTTTATTTTTTTACATTACAAAAATATATATCTCTAATTAAATCTCTAATTAAAAATAAATATAATATAAAACAAAATATAAACATAAATCCCAGAAAACAGGATTTACTGAATTTCTTACCAGAAGGTCCATCTGTACCATGATGCTAATATCGCGGGGATTTGAGGATGTGTTTTGTAGAGGCTTGAGAGGTCGATTAGCACAACACACAGAGACACAGGTCATGTACAGGACATAAATTGTGGCCAAAATCCAAAAATATGGCCGTCCAAAGCGCTGCCATTTCTCATCAATAAGTTCCTTTACAGGAGAGATGTTCAGAATCCGGTGCGCCTAAAAAGAAAAAAGAAAATGAGTGTGCAAAATTAAGTAATCTCTACACCGACGCATTGGGGGTCATTTACTAAGGGCCCGATTCACGTTTTCCCGACGTGTTACCCGAATATTTCCGATTTGCGCTGATTTCCCCTGAATTGCCCCGGGATTTTGGCGCACGCGATCGGATTATGGCGCATCGGCGCTGGCATGCACACAACAGAAATCGGGGGGCGTGGTCGAACGAAAACCCGATGGATTTGGAAAAACTGCTGCATTTAAAAAAAGAATGTGTCGCGGAGCTTGCACTTACCTTCACTCAGCGCGGCTCGGTGTATTCCAGTGCGTTTCGGGGAACAGCAGCAGTGCCACCTGGTGGACGTCGGAGGAACTGCCTTAATAAATCCCGGCCGGACCCGAATCCAGCGCAGAGAACGCGCCGCTGGATCGCGAATGGACCGGCTAAGTAAATCTGCCCCATTGAGTTACTATGGTATTTATTATGATGTTTTCTCCAATTATACACTGACTCTTGGGATTAGCCCCAAGCCAAACCCGTCAGGTGACACAGAAGCTTCACATCTCACATTCCGTTTCATAGAAAACGTACCTCAGCCTTACGAGATGTGAGAATGAGATGAAGAACAGAACATGCAGTCCCCCAAGAATCAATCTCAGTTAGATCGTATAGGGTGTAACATGTTGGTCCCATTGACTGCACCCTCCTAGTTCCCTTCTTCAGAAGATGCTGGAACATCTAGAGATAGAATTTGACAGTCATCAGTTGGGTTTATTTGTATTCTTCCCGTCAGTCAGCCTGCCAGAACTTCGTTGACCATATTAAAAGTTTGTAAGTTTAGTCTGGCAATATTGGTAAGAGGGTGAGAGGCGGCCTTATGAGGTAGCAAAATAGGTGTGGTTTTCCTAGTCCCATCCTGGAAAACTTATTTGCATATTTCCCAGAATCCCCTAGTGGAGCATCAATGGCTATGAGTCTCCACACGCCTACAAGGTGGCCTTAATCGGCAAATGTTTCCTCAGGGTCCTCCAGTTTCCTCCCACACTCCAAAAGCATACTGGTAGGTTTATTAGATTGTGAGCCCCATTGGGGACCTGGACCGATTTGGCAAACTCTGTGCAGCGCTGCATATTCTGTGTGCACTATATAAATAAAGGAATTATAATTATTAAGTCTCTATTAGGTCTCTCTAAGGAGAACTCTTACTCTCTGACCCTAGTAAAAAAACAGCTTCTAGATCTTACCTCTTTCATGGACCATGGTGGTGACATCATCCAGAAAATCAACTTTGAAGTTGGATGTAAGTTAGATGTATAAAGTCATGGAGGTGGAGAGTTAAACACAGAAATCAAGCTCTCCCTGCCTCTGAACAAGTTTTTACATGTGATTGATATCATTCACTGGACTTCAGTAGATCTGATCAATAATGTCCCTGGTCAGAGGACCATCAATCACAGTGAATGGGGCATTTAAGGAAAGCTTGACTTCAGAGTTAAACTCTCCACCTCCTTGACTTCATAAAACCAATTTACATTTCTCTTTAATGTTGATTTTCTAGATGATGGCACCACACCAGACCATGAAAGAAACATGATCTAGAAGCTGCTCAGCTGCTCAACAACAGACTAGTAGTGGTTTACAAGCCAAATTTCTGATGACAGGTTCCCTTTAAGTGGTGACTAAATACCTATAATTCCCTACCATAACATTTCCTTCAGAGGCGGCCATCTTAAGCGGAGTGAGACCCTGGTTATTTGTTATTTGATCCAAACAAGGGCCACTCAGTTTAGAGTCAAGAGAGAGAAGGAGGTCATAGATCTGACAGAACATGGGTTTGCTGGGCTGGAGAGTCAGAATGTGAAGGGCAGTGTTTCCTATAAGAAAAGAACAGTCTGTTAGTAGAGAATAATTAGGTATTCTTGAAAGGGCCACTAGAATAATGGACTCTCACCCCAACAGTCCTGAGCATGCAGGTTCGACCCATTCTGTACAAGTAACTTGACAATTTCTGTGTTCCCAACACAAGCAGCGAAGCTCAAAATGTGTTCCCCTAAGAATGCAATATAAAAAATTAGACTTATACTACTAACGATATCAAAGCCATAGCTAATTAAAATAACTCAGCTCAGGAGTCACATATAATCAGACAGATGTCACTCTAATCCCATGCCCGTCTATCCCCTGAAACAGCAAGGGGCTACCGGAAAATGTGTACCCAGAGATACTGCTTGAAAAAAAACAAGACTTCTTGAAGTAACTTTGGATTTGTGTAAGACACAATGGGGCACATTTACTAAGGGTCTGCACACCGCATTTCCGTCGGGTTTCCCGACTATTTCCGATTTGCACCACATTTAACAGGGGTGTTTGGCACACGCGAACGGATTTTGGCGCAATTGTGCCCACTTTCATGCGACACAAATCGCGGACCTCAGCGGGATATCAGGCGACACATGCAGAATATCAGGCGCACGATCTTAGTGAATCGCACTGGACTTCATCCTCGTCGGACAACACACCTCGGGGATCGCAACAGGACTGGGTAAGTAAATGTGCCCCAATAGGTGGCTGTGCAAAACATTTGACTAAAAAAAGTCTGGGGCAAATCGCTATACCAAAGTAGAAGAGGCCCTTGGGTTTCAAGGTGAAGAAACTTCCGGTTGCCCTCGGGGAAGAGACATCGGCTCCTCGCTGTATCAGCATCTTGACAAAATTCATATTTTGATTGACGGTGGCGATGTGAAGAGCAGTCTGTCCTGTAGACAAAGGAAGGAACTTAGCATTCCGCTTCTCACAGCAGCCCCCATGGTCATTTTTCGACCTGAATTACACTTATGTTTAACCGGCCTGTCTTAAATATCAACTTGTCAGTGAAAGAGTGACTATTTTTTATGTTTTGGGTTAAAATAGACCTTGATAGATCTCCGAGGTCATGGGAAGGTTCAGCAGGTATGGAGCTTCTGTAAGGAGAATTTCTGCTGCCTCCAGGTTATCATAGAGAGCTGCCATGTGCAGGGCTGTTTCTCCTAATGCACCTAATAATAAATCGAGACAAAATGGTATTGGTGATGTCATGTTACATTGGTTATATGTTGTATTTTATGGAGACATATATAGCAACCACTGGTGTAGCTTGATGCTGTCGGGCCCCAGTACAAAATTTGTGCCAGACCCCATTTATAAAGTAATGTTTATAGTACTAGTCTTCTCATAAAGGAAAGGTACACCATATGGGCCTCCAAGGCGTCTTGGGCCCGGTTGCGACTACACCCTCTGCACCCCCTCAAGTTACGCAACCACAGAATGGCCATAAGCACTGTGCTCTTTTCTCCGAAACAGATAAACAGTCCTTGGTCCCAATATTTTCCAGCTCTGTGTCTTGTGTCAATGATGGCTAAAGCTGAAGGTCTCAATCCTTGAGGTATACTTTTTTGGTACTTACCTCTCTGAAAGGGGTCACATCTATCAGATGATAAGATCTCTCTCAGAAGATCCAAATTATTCTCTTTTGCAGCTTGAAGGATAGGCATCTCTTTGATACTAAAACAGAAAAATTTGGTGAAATTGACTCTCCTGGGAAATTATGCCCAAAGTCTCTTGCCCCCGAGGACTGAATTATAGTATATAATCAGATAGTGATGCCTATTAAAACTCATCTATATGCAATACCGTCTCTGTTGTAGCAGGTCAGTGTTAACCTCCTTTTCCATCATATATAAGCAGTTGACAGGGAAGCAGAGTTCTTTTTTGGATTTCTTCTTCATTTTGAAATCATATCTGGAAAATTGTGAGTTTACAAATATTTTATTGCCCCAAAAATAATAAACTAAGAAAAACGTGCAAAAATACAGACTGCAGCTAAATATAAAAAATAAAGAACGAAAGATAATAAATTATTTTTTAAAAAACCCGCATTAAAATTGTAACATTACAATGACAACGATAAATCTGCATGTTTAGTGTATATTTTTGATGGTGCTGTTGGAAGTGAAAAAGTTTTTTCTTTTTATAAATATATTGATCATCAAACTCGCCATATGTAAAAACCCTTACAGCAGGTATTGTTCTCTCAAAGTCACTTTAGGAGTTTTACAAAGTTTACATGTAAGAAAAAAAAACATAAAAAACTGCATGAAAATCGGCACAAGTATTCTTCCCATTATTATGCAAAAATTATGCAATTGATTTAATAAAAATCTGGATTGCATCTGCTTCAGAAAATATACATGCTACGGGTGGAAAAATCTGCTTGGCAACCTCCTTGGCAATTTACACTCAAAAATCTCCATGTCTATCACATCCCCATGGACAGATTATATCCACTAGAAGTAAACTTAGATGCTTTCTGTCGAAGCAAAGCAAGCAAAAATCTAGAAAACGGTGAGGAACTGATACAGAAAGTATATTGGTAAATTGTGTAACTTTTCCTTACACAAACAATAGAAATGATTTGCTGAAAGTGGACAACCCCTTTAAATCTGCCCATGCCGATGATAATGATACTATATTACACATTAAGCTCTGTGTGATCCACACTTTCTGAAGCTTTTCTTAGAAAAACTAAAATCAAAGTTGGAAGAAGGGGAAAAAGAACACGATTGGTTGTTGGTTCATGATACAAGTGACTATATATAATTATAAATATGGAGTAAAAGAAAAAGAAAGACTAAACTATAAATGTAAAAAAAACTAAATTACAAACTTAAATGCAAAAGTGGAGATATTTTGATTTAAATTGGTAGAAATAAATTCCGTTATTTTATACAAAAGCAGCAATGAGTTAAAGTCAAGATCATATTGTGATCCCAATTGGAGTTAGATCATTATCCCTTTTCTTAATGCCAATACATTGATAGACTTTTTATAACACTCACCTCTGATTTCTTGGCTGAACGTGTAGTTGCTATATCCCATTCACGTTTACATTATGAATATGTCCCATCAGCAGGGTCCAATATGCCATAGATCCCTGGTTCTGTTTACACATTGGTACCTCGGAGCCATGTGGTGAATGACAATGATCCAAATATCCGATCCTCTCCTGCAAAAGACTTGCTTACGTCTAAGTACATGATGATCTTGTCTACCGGGTGGGGGGAGGGAGAACTGTTATCATCCTGATCCTGTATAGGAATGTAGCGAGACCTGTCCGGGAACTTGACTTGTGTACAGTAGATGACACTCTGTTCTAACTGTACATACAAAACAATCTCATCTGCATAGAAAATGAGGAAAAGGAAAAGTGTCACTTAAATGAGAAGGTCAAGTATGTGTAGAAGTTTGAAATTTACACTAGATGTCCCGATGGTGATCAGTCTAGTCCGTCCACAGTCATCATAATGTTGCTGGTAGCAAAGAGCGGACCGCAACTGCAATGAGGGGTCCAGGTCCCTAAACCAGATTTCAGCCAGAAGTCGCATTCACCATTGGGACTCACCCCAGACAGTAACACCTGTAATCGGTGTTGGCACTGATCACTGGTGTTAACCCTCTAACTGTTACTGGTGGTATTTAAATTCTGGGCAGGAGCAAATGTAGGTGTTACCAACTGTGGGGAGCCTGAATGCCGAAACCAAACTTTAGGCTGAAGTCCAGGTTTGGGGAACTGAACCTGCAATGTTTTGGAAAGACCCAAACATTGTGGTTCTTGTCTGCTCATTCCGAGTAGAAACTATACAAAGTGGGGAACCAGAGGGAACATGTTTTATAGACTTTAATGGCAAGTAGGTAATACTGAGGAAACTGAACAATGGCCAAAGGGTTCTACAACAAAGAAAACTGCAACAAATCCCCATCAATAACACATTAATGCTCCGGGCTCCTGAGATGAAGGTGGTTACATAGTGGTGCTATTCTGTATATTTTCCTAGACCAGATATTTTGAGGAATCAGAGAGAAATCTTCTAGTCTGCATGCTCCCCATTTGCCATTCACAGTCCTCTACAGGTCACCAATACCGTATAAATGGCAGCTACTAGGAAGTTCAGGGCCCCTGACCGGCAAATTTTGTGGGGCCCCCACAGAATGATCATCCACCCCTGTCTACACAGTGAGTTCCCTTCATCTAGAAGAGGGTTTTCTGTGACTTTGGACACCTTCTCTTCCTCTCCATTGGGGCCCCCTGAACACAGTCACACTAAACCCCCCTTGATGGCAGCCCTGGTCGTATATAGCCACGGCCTAGTGTGCATTAGAGGGCCTCTACAGGCATAATTTTGCTTGGGGAGCCAGAAGCACGGTTTCTAATTTTGCCTAGGCAATAATATCAGGTTCTTACATATAACTTGATTTTTTGTGAATAAAGGGCAAATGATATAGAGGATTTAGAGGTAGGATTTTTATCCTGGACTTGGTGCTTAGGGTGACCCACAGCATTTTGTTTCTTAAATGTTATTATTTTTATACCTTTGACCTTTTAACAAATTTACTTCAAACATCCAGCAATTTAAATGTCTCCAGCACCACCTACAGACTACACCAGAACGATGAAAGAAAAGTGAAGAGTCATCTTCCAGTCTATTTATAAGGTTTTAGCTTAATCAACTCAAAATAAAAATTATTAAAGAAGTAAAGATTAATAGAATCCAACAGCAAGTACAATGTGTTACTGGCCAATCCAATCCTTCCCGGACTATTTCTAATAACCTCATTGCCTTCAGACAGCAAGGTCAGTGTTGGACTGGGTTTCCTTAGGCCCACCAGAGAAAATCAATTTGGGGGCCCACTCTTCATTTTACCCCAGGAAATATACTCTAGCAGTCTCCAAATTGTGTTGTTTTCTGATGGACCTCTGGGGTTCAGTATTGGGTTGAGTCAGGGCCCACCGGAGGATCCTCTGGTCCAGTCCAACACTGAGCAAGGTCCTATATCAGGTCTGGTCTTGGTGCACCCGCTGCCTGTTAGTACCCCACAGTGGCCCTATCCTCCCTCAAACCAGAAAGAGATGGTTATAAGAATTCCTGTGCCTCTAAGGGGGGGGGGGGGGGGTTGGCAAGTGATACTCATGCATCATCTTTTTGTACCTAAACATATAACATATTTCTTTCATACACAACAAAGACGTAATGAATATGTAACATGTTTAGGTACAAAAAGTTGAATAACTTTATAAGTTTAAGACTTCATATCAACCTCCTTTTTTGTGTCCCTTTTTCTGGGTCATTACATTATTGTTGATACATAACTTAGTGTTTCCGATTTATGTATTAATTGATATGTCATGTGACGTGTGTTTGTTCATTCTCAAATATGCAGCTACATCTTAAGGTGTAATGTATTTTATAGATGTAGACTAAGACTGTTATGCCGAAACGTGTCAATCGATGAACTTTATCAGTTTACGATGCATCCACGTGTTTTGTACTGTAATTTTAAAGAATAAAGAAATTGGAAGATTTTTTCATGGATATAGAGTGCCAGATTGCTTATTTTTTGGATATGTTCATAACCTATAGGAGCTTCGGGCTCTTCCGTGCACTGGATCCCATACTATAAGAAACAATGAGCTGGCACATCTTTATTTGGACATTTACCTATAAGATCAGTCCAGTGAAAGTATATGAAGGCCCTGAGGGAGGAGAAGATGTCTTGGCCATGAGGAACTGTCAGCCTACTGTACATCTGCTGGTTTCACACGCGCCCACACTTCCATTACAAATATTGTTCCTAATTGCGTAAGCGTGGATATATCTTTATACAAACCCGGAATATGAAATCTGCCCTTCAGTGGATTCATTTTCTATCCCCGTCACCATCCTGGGTCAACAGCTTTCTAGTAATTATATAGACATGGGGTTCTTGGTCAATCCACAAGGCTGCTGTTCATGACTTTTCCTCTGAACAGTATATACTCTCCATTGCATATTGTGGCTACAGTCCTCCAGCTACTCCGAAGGACTGTGCCTTAGAGTCACAATCACAAAAAGATCCCAGATGGTTCATTATGAAGGTATCAGTGTACAGGAGACTCAATCATTATCTACAAAGACGTTGTGGACATGATGTGACGTCCCTGGACAAATACCCGGATCCATAACTAGATTTGATAATTACCAGGAGACAAGCGAAATCTCACACAATAAAATAACAAGATGTCTAGTTATCAAAAATATCAGAAAAAAAGGAAGCGTGTTAAAAATGAATGTGAGGACCAAGTAATAATCACAATAAAGTGATTGCTCTACAATCAGAACAGATGGCTCTTGACACCACACTCAGGAGAGCTCAGCGCAAGTCTTTAAAAGGATACAATTTTTGTTAAAATTCATATTTTTCCCCTAAATTTATATTTCTACCTGGAAAGAGAAACATTATTTCCCAAGCATGGGATTGAGTGTGCTAAGTGTTGTTGGGCCCTTAAAAACTAAAAATATTAAAATGAATATGTTTTAATAAAATGTTTAGCTTGATCCCAAAATATGCTTTCAGAGAGTATGACAGCACGTTAGGAATATTGCTATAGCCAAACTGATTGTTAATGTCACAAAATGTATAAATTGAAAATTTTAAATAGATAGTTATTTTTTTGCAGGAAGACATGAAATAAGGACAACTCGCTTAACTTTTTATTTTTTTTTTATACAAGAAACTTTAAAGCTTCCTTAACCTCTGTATTCCTTGGACTGTAGGCCACCTTGTCCTCCTGTTCTGCGTAGCTGCTGGATGGTCAGAAATACAGGCAGTCCCCGGGTTATGTACAAGTTCCATAGGTTTGTTCTTAAGTTGAATTTGTATGTAAGTCAAAACTGTATATTTTATAATTGTAGCTCCAGACAAAATATCTTTTTGCCCCAGTGATAATTGTAGTTTCAAATTTTTTTGCTGTAATGGGACCAAAGATTATCAAAAAAGCTTCATTACAGACGCCTTACAGATGATCGTTGCACTCTGGGACTATAATAAATAATCTAGAGAGCTTCACGAGAGGTCACAGTGGGCAGAGGGGTCCGGCTTTAACTAAGGGTCGTCTGTAAGTCGGGTGTCCTTAAGTAGGTGACCGCCTGTACATAAATATCACAGTCCAGTAGAAGTTGGTGACCAAAGTCATATGAGAGGTGCAGGTGCTGAATGTTTTATTTCTGCTCTCAATGGAGCAGATTCCTACAATGGTCAGCATGTAGGAAAATGATGAGACATGTCACACATCTAAACGACCAATAACAAAAATCACAACAATGTTGGTGGTTATTTTAAAGCAAGTCAGCTTGAAAAGTGGTGGCATATCATAGAAGTCGTGGCAGATTAAAAAAATCTAAGGCAGAACACAAAACAAATGAGAACAAAAGCAACCTCCAAGTTGGCCTCCAAGAGAAGCAAAAAAATCAGACAAAGGACATGGCAACTCCCCAGGAGATGGAATATACCACCACTACTTGGAGAGGAAGCCTTTACTAAAGGTATTACCAGCATTTGTAGACGGCATAATAGCTCTAGCTCCTGTGTTTGCAACTGACCAAAAGGATATGATCGATTTGGAGCACCGACAAGTGCAAGAGGAAGAACTTATTTTGATATTGATGAGGTTCTTTCTCCTTGAAGTATAGATCTTAAAGTTACCTGTCTTTCCACAGTGCCGCAGCCCTTTACACCAGCTCACCCACTACCTAAGGCATTCAATTTATTCCTTACAAGTTAAATTTTACAGCTAAAATCCAAAAAGCAAATCTTCCTGAAGCAGGGACAACCAACTGGACAAGACAGAAAGACTGAGATAAACAAATGCACCAATATTGGGTTCTGTAACACCTAGAACCCTAAATTTGGTGTCATGGTGTCACACCAAAAGAAGATCCATTTTCTGACTTAACTGTATGTATTTGTGGTAGGGAACCACCCAGAATGACAGTGCATTTTGAAGAATGCGATTATCATCTTTAAAATTAGATTAAAAAGCTTGTTTTTGCCATAGAACCCAAGATTGCGCCGTCTGAAGTGACGCTGCCACAGGTAGTAAGTGACTCCATTATGCTCATTTGCACATGAGTTTTAACAGCGCAATACACATATTGTTACTTACTAAACACAAGCGTTTGGGTCGCATCACATGTATTTAAGGAGAAGTTTCACATGATGAACTTGCAATACATTTCGAAATGTTATCCAAACATCATGTGAATGAGGGTTCACCAAATTATAAATCTCTCCTCATTAAAAGATGTTTGTCACGGCTGCTCCCGTGATCCATGTCGTGGATCGCGGGTACACTCGTGCTCCGCTGCCTGCCAGTCCCCTTCCCCCTGCCCTCACTTACCTCTCCTGGCTCCTGTCTGTGCTCCAGCTCCCGGTGTATAGGCCGCAGGCCTCCTTGCCTGCAGTCGCATGCTCTCACCACTAGAGGGCGCGCGCACGGACTTCTCAATCCTTAAAGGGCCAGCGTCCTCCTGATTGGCTCCTGCTAATCCGGCTCGCCCTTATAATCCGGCACCTCCCTTCTCTCCCTGCCGGATCTTCTCCTAGGATCTCCTATGGTTTCCATGCCAGGCTTCCTTAAGCCGTTCCTGTGGAAGAGAAAGCCCAGTAGCGTTTCCAGGCGCTTTCCTGTGTTCCTGTGTGTCTCCATCGTTCTCATACACTCCTGGTGTGTCCTGTCTTCCAGCGTTTCCAGACGCCTCCATGTCTCCTGTCTCTAGCGTTCCCATACGCTTCCTGCTGTGCCTTCCAGGGTTCCAGTCCAGCGGTGTTTGCAGTCTGTGCCAGCGTTACCAGTGTTCCTCTGTGTTGCTGCTGTCATCCCAGGCTTGGACTGTTTCCTGCACATCCCTGTACCTTGGCTGCCACCGCGGGCCGCATACCATCTCCCGCGGTGGTCCAGAGGTTCCACTGGTCCACAGACTCCTCCCTCCGGACTCTTCCCATAGAGACTTTTAGTTTTGTTGTCTGTGTGACCCGTTACAATGTTTCTTATGTCTGGGGCTAACTTCACATATGCTGTAGCATTATGATTTTTTCCATACTTAAAATTGGAAACCTGAAGGACGTTACCCTTCCATACATGGATCCTAAGGACAGAAGACCTTCCATAACATAAACTTGTAGTGCAGATGTGATTTCGGGCTGACAGTGTGGTAAAAATTCTGATAGGCTTACCCTAGTATGTTGAGAAAATTGTTGACGTACCGTGTTAGCCAGGAAAAATCAAAAATCTGATGTAAATACTTTTGTGTAAAAACTACAAAAGTGCTTAAGGAATAATACCTTTATTGGCTAACCAGAAAAATTATATTTGGTGCAAGCTTTCAGGGCACACAGGCCCCTTCTTCAGGCATGGATACAAATGAAGCACTGAGAGAAAAACACAATATTTGAGGGATGTTACAACAAAATAATACTCATAATATACTTACCCTCATGGAAGTTCCAGGAGCAGTGTGTCACATGATCCCACCAGCAAGCAGAGCAGGGAATTCCTGTTAGGTTCCAACTCTGCTGGCTTCCAGCACATGGAGAGGTAAAGCAGTCATTACTATCTGCACGTCGCCATCGTAACCACCATGAGTAGTGAATGCCGAGGACATCTGCACAGCTCTACAGGCCCCTGACAGCCTCCAGGAATGTTTAACAGGGATAGGGTCACCCACTTATCCTCTTCTGCCTATTAGGGTCATCGACTTCCCCTATTGAACTCTCTTAAAGAAGACCAACCCCTTTAAACTGGCTGGAGTAATCTTGATTGTTGTACTATATGTATGTAGAAAGTTTGGTTTCTGTACTATATCTAGGTAGTATGGTTGGTTCTGGTACCGTATCAATTGAGTCAGCTTGGTTCTGGTTTAGTATCTATGTAGTAAACTTGGTTCTGGTACTGTTTTTTTTGGAGTAAGCTTGGGTCTGGTACCGTATCTACTTAATAAGCTTAGTTATGGCACCATATATATATAGTAAGTATGGTTCTTATATCTCATCTAAGCAGTAAGCATAGCTTGGTTCGAGAACAGAATCTAAGTAGTATGCTTGATTATTTTTATTTTACAGTATCTATATAGTAAGCTTGGTTATAGTACAGTACCTATGTAGTTATCTTGGTTATAGTACAGTATGTTGTAACCTCAGTTTATTCTGGTGGAGCCCACAGCCTATAGTTGCCTTAGTCTACACCTGAAGAGGAGTGTTGAGTATTTGTCATATGTATAACAACCTACTCACTGCTCTTGCGACATTGAGTGCTTCCACCAGTGATGGAAGTGCTCATTGGTTCACTTTTTCTTCCTGGGTTAAAGGTCTGGTGATGATGTCATCTCAGGTCCTTGCACAGTGAATCATGGCCTTGCATCATGAAATTGCACCTATCATCTTGAGGCAGACACCTACCCTCACCTAACCTAATTCCCGAACAGAGCAATTCTACATCCCCAGATGATCTGTGCGTAGTTATCCAGATTGCCCGTAACAATCCCTGCTCGAAGGTGTGGCCATTCCAAAAATAGATTTAGATTTACCTTCTGTTACCTTTACTTTGCATATCGTTAATTGTTCAAAAAGAAAAAACCTCTGATCACTTCTCTTCAGTTTTTCCATGCCTGCCTAAAACTTCTGCACAGTACTGTATCAGTCAAGATTTTTTTACAGTATCAATTGCTGTTCATTTATGTTAAAGGGGTTATCCGGGTTTAAAAATCTTTTTATGGCCGGGCTGGGGAGGGATAGTTAAACATAACTCGCGCCGCGGTCACTTCGATCCGTGCCCCTGTAAACAAACAGGGGCACGGAAGCCGCGCACAGGGAGCTTCCGGTCCGCGTTGTGGACGGCTCCTCACGTCCGTCCCTATCTCTCAGCGTTGTAAGCGCTGGGAGATGGTGCGCATGGGAGCATCCGGCTGGCCGGAAGTTTCTTGTGCGCCGGTGTAATGAAACCGGCGCACGGAGAAGACGGGCCGCGGCGCAGGACATCGGCAGCACCGGAGGAGGTAAGTACATGTTTATTATGTTTAAATAGCCCTCCCCAGCCCGGCCATAAAAAAAATGTTTAAACCCGGATAACCCCTTTAAGGATAAGTATAATGTATTTTGGGTAATCCCGTTTATATTCTGGGTAGGAGGAAGCCATATGAAGCTGAAAAGTCATCCTTGTTTATAGTGAGACAAATAAAAGCTAAAATTTCCAATCTCAATTCCTCCTATTTTCCGGATATTTTTGATAATCTTCTGTGTGTGAGTTTATGTTATTGTGAGAGATTTATCTCGTCTCCTGGTAATTATCAAGTCTCGCTGTGAATCCGAGTATTTGTCCGTCACATCGTGTCCACAATGTCGTTACAGGTAATGAATGAGTCTCCCACCTGTACACTGATACCTTCATAATGAACCATCTGGGACCTTATTGTGATTGAGACTCTAAGACTCAGTCCTCTGGAGTCTCGATGTTGTAGCCACAATATACAATGGACGGTATATACCGAATAGAGGGGAAGTCATGAATAGTAGTATCTTTTTCTCCAAGATTGGAGTGGGTTTTTTTTCTTGAACGCTGAAAGAATGGCGCTGGCTGGTCCCGTAAAAGTGATTTATTTCATTGAACGTAAAATAAAGTAAAATAATTAAAATAGAATCAATAGTAGTAGTGGATAGATCTAGCCCCCTCCCCAGGACAGGAAGCTGGTTCCTAAATGTTCTCAGATTTAGCACGATTGGTGGGAAAGTAAGATCCGTGCCAACACCTTCTGTCCGCAGAAAGCAGATTAGGAGGCGCTGAATCTCTTCTGTGTTCTGTGTGTATGTGAACTATGGCTAAGGTTGCGGCTGTGTTGGGATTGATGAAGCCACATCCAGCTCCGTGCAGTCCTGACATATTTAGCAAGGGTTACTAGAGTGATGGATGGCCGATCCACTTAGCTGCCGTGGGCGTTGTCCAGGAACTCTATTATATACCTGCCCCTGCTGGTTCTACTAGTCGCCTCATACCTGTTCCCTGTGATCTTGTGTTATTGCTAGTTGTTCTGTATATCCGACCTCTGCTACGTTTACTCAACCACTTTATGCAGTTATGTAATCTGATACCTCAGTGATTTACCCCTCCATGCTGCAGCTTCACAAGCTGTTACGATGTTCCCTGCTTTCTGGTGTAATCTCACACAGCGGGACAGGGAAGTGCTCCTGCACAGTGTAAAAGCCTGTGAAGCTGCAGCATGGAGGGGTAAACCACTGAGGCGTCAGATTACATAAAAGCTCAAGAGGAGTGGGGAGAGGGTGTAGTGAATCCCATCCAGTAGATCTACATCTGTTAACGCCTCAGAGCCCTTATGGATCGATAGCATCATTTTAAAAGTTGATGTTAGAAGGAAGGAGGCCATGGATAACAGATATAAGAAGATACCACAGTCACGGTGCCTGGATCTATGAGTAATGTCCCTGGTTTATCATGATGGATTCTGATGGTAGATTTTCTTTAACGGGTTAAAATGAAACCTACCCCAACTCCTTAGAGCACTTGATTTATCCTAAAATTAGATTTTCCCATGAGTCACATTTACTAAGGCTCTTGCGCCAGTTTTCTGTCGGACTTTGCACGTTCTTTCTAGTGAAAACTACTTACACATGTATTTAAGAAGTGTCTGCGCCACATATGTGTTGCATGCGACCCTTTTGTGGCACGGCTGCACTAGACACAAATTTCTGCTCTGAAGGGTGCGTTCCGGTGCTCAGTCGGACTGTGCGCCACATTTAACATGCAAAGTCCAACAGAATTGTGTCTTATTCCCCATGTTAAAGGTGCGCTCTGTTGGAGCAGTGCAGGGGGCGCCAGATTCATGCAGAACGTGCACCAGATATCCTGAATCTGGCGCCCCCTGCACACTACACAGGACACTGCACATAGCACACACTGCACTGGTCTTAGTAAATGTGCCCCTGTATGTTTCAGGCATTTGTTAGTTTAGCCTCTACAGTGGTGGAGCTTCGTTTACATAAAAATATTCACTTCAGCCGTCGGGTAGAAGTCATTCTTCTTTTTAAAAAAATAATGACAAAAACTTTTCAAGTAAAATGCAGTTTTAATTCCATTCCCTCCAGTGTAGACGGATATACATGATAGCAGTAGAACCGGTCCCCATAGTCCCAGTCACTGGAATATTGTCCCTGGAGGGGAGGTGGATCCTCATTTGCAGGCGCTGTATGTAGTGACAGAATTTTCCTCTGTAATAACAATTGAATAACGATCATCACAATTGCATCAGAAAATCAATCGATCTACAGAAAGATGAACTTTCATCACATCCCCCCTCCAACAGGGGGCATTGGAACGGATTCCAGGGCAGTTGGAATTTTCCTTCTAGTCTCTAGGGTTCCCAAGCATTACACTCTGTACTGTCAGGTAGGTGGTCTTTAGTAGACAGCCCTGCACCGCCCATCTGACTGGAGAGAGCCTCATTCACATATTAGGTGCCTAAACTCACAGCATTGATTGCTCAGGAATGGGGGGCTAGAGCAGGGCCAGCGCCAGCACTGGGCGCACCTGGGCAATTGCCGGGGCCCGCATAAGGAATCCAAGGGGGGGAGAAGGGGGCTTTATATAAAATAACCATGTTTTAGTTTCTGAATTTTTAATGCTTCTCCATGAGTTCACTGCAAAGAAGGCCCATTGAGGCTCTGTCGCCCAGGGGCCTACTGAAACCAGGAGCCAGCCCTGGGCAAGTGCCAGGGCCCACATAAGGAATCCATGGGGGGGAGAAGGGAGCTTTATATAAATTAACCATGTTTTAGTTTCTGAATTTTTAATGCTTCTCAATTAGTTCACTGCAAAGAAGGCCCATTGAGGCTCTGTCGCCCAGGGGCCTACTGAAACCTGGAGCCGACCCTAGGCTAGAGGTGAAGTACCAGTGGAGCGAAACCTACAGAAGGCGATGGCAATGGTGGAAGGTCTACTTTTAATGGATTTTTGAGAACCACTGCTGAAAATTTTTTTAAAAAATACACATAACTGTTACTTCTGAAAAACTATCTTGGCAGACACGTGGACGTGGAAGGAGCATGGAGAGGGGCGGGGTGGCCGGCATGGGGGGCATTACCGTCCTGTGTCTGTGTAATTTTGAAAAATATATTCAGCCGCGCCCGGCATTTACATCGAGAGGCCTAAGCCTAAGGACACGAGGAGGGGCCGCCACCATACACCGGCACAAGAGTGCCAGCATATGATAAATATCCCACACCATCTACTATCAGGTTACACTAGCAATAAGTAGTTGTTATTGTTATCCTCACCCCGGGATGACTTACCTGTCAGATAATAGTCGTATATTTTTATATTTGCTGGTTTCAAGTCCTTCACTTTAGTTTCTTGCCATATTGCCATGTAGAAATTCCGTTGTTTATGATCAAGCTGAGGAAGAATCGAGAAGATTGTAATAATCCGGTTATAGAAACCAAAGAGTCCATTACAAATGGTAGCCTACTTAAAGGGTTTAGAATACCAAGCCAGAATTTGCATGCCTTTAATACACAGAACTGTGTGCAAACTTACTTAAAGGGATCTACCTTCAAAATTCATCATGATAAACCAGGGACATTATTCATAGATCCAGATCTTCTTATAAGGCCTCCTTCCTTCTAAAATCAACTTTTAAAATTATGCTACAGAGATAGAAGGGCTCCTGGGGACGTTTTCAGAGCCCCTGTATGCTGTAGCTTCACAGGGTAATACACTTCTTCCCCTCCCCCTGCTCCCTGAGCACTTCTCCCCTCCCTCTGCCTGATGTAATCTCACACAGTGAGATGGGGGAAGTGCTCCTGTACAGTGTAATAGCCTGTAAAGCTGCAGCACGGAGGGCTCTGGTAACACCCCCCCCAAACCCGCCTGGCTCATTAACATAATTTTAAAAGTTGAAGTAGGGAGGCCACGGATAACAAATATAAGAAGATAACCCCAGTCATGGATCTATCTGGATCTATGAGAAATGGATTTTGATGATTTCCTTTAAATATGATTTGTAAAGCACTGCAAAATTTGATGGCGCTTTATAAAGATTATTATTATGTAAATTAGTCAGTATTATTGTGTTGTAAGTGTTGGGAGGACACTCATCGAAAACCCCCTGGGGTCCAGGGAGGGGAAAAAACACATATTTATCTCATCCCAGTTCTGAGGGGTTATGAGACCCACTTAATTCAAAGAGTGGTCCACTTGTACCCGGGTTAACAAAGCAAGAGAGGATGAGAAGCTTGGATGAAATGACAAGAAGAAATGAAATAGACGTCTCGTAGATCAAGGCGGTCTCTCTCAGTGGATGAAGCAGGTCCAGTGACACCCCCAGTACTCATGGATGGATGCGGACCCAAAAACGTGAAGTGTTGGAGTGATATAGGAACCAGAAGTCGGAGAAAGTTAAGTATGTGTTCTTTATTGTGATCATCATCTTTTGTGAATGGTAGATCTGAAAATGTTGAGATGACTCCTGAGAAGTGATCTTCACAGAACAGGAAGTACCCCCAAAAATTCTTTCGAAGATTTTAATTTAAGGAGTTTTCTTGGAAAATATATGCAGGTACTATACTTAGGACTGGTTATCAGGGTAAGAGCTGAATTGCCAAGCATAGCCACAATACTATGTGTGGCGCCATTAGTGCTTGGCACCACATGTGGTGCCATGCTTCGTAAAGAGTCAAAAGTCCATAGTCCTCATCCGATTACTATGTCCTCCTCAAACAGATGATTGGTCATTGTGCTATGTGTTGGTCCAAAACCAAATTCTATATCGATCTTTTATCCTAAGGATAGGATTTGAATACGGCAGTCCTGAATAACCCCTTTAAAATTGTAAGATATACTCCCGATATGGTGTAGCCAATGCAATAGGTGTCCAACACCATCCATGCCGATGGGATACTAACATGAAATCCAGTGTACCCAATACTAGTTCAAAACAATTACGGGAGTGCCCAACCAGCCACTTTATGGATCGGTCTGCTCATGGGGTGGGTGGGCACTCTATAGATATGTGGGTGATATGTAGAGGGAACTAAAGACAATCAATGAGGTTGGCTTTCGGGGCACATGGGCACCACCAGGTCAAACTTACTCCTCTCCTGGACGACCCTTGGAGTTCTAAAACAAATCTTACATCCAATTTTTTGGGAACTTATAGATAAATGAATTCTACCATAGAATCAGTTCTCACTTCCCATGAGACAGTCACTGACCTCATCTAGGTAAACGGTGACGACAGCCTTCTGGATGTTCACTCTCTTGGCTGGGTCAAAATCCTTCATCTGAAAAGACAATGGAGGTGGACATTACATTCTTCCATTATTTTTGGTTTCTGGATGCTTTTCTTTTACTTACTCTGACCTATGGCTCTCATGCTCATGTGGGGACATGCTCATGATGACGTTGTCAAGATGGGAGATGATGGGGACATTTATACAGATTTTGGTGAAATTTAGGTCAAATCTACTCTTTGCTCAAACTAACATCAACTATCATCAAAATTCTTCTTTGTGACCTCATCGTCACCCACTAAGACTACTGCAACATTCACCTTTAATTGCCTAAAGTTATAATCTATATTCCCTAACCTGCTCCATTTATATATTCTCCATATTATTTACATATAAATTGTCTGCTCCATACATCGTCATCTTCAAAACTTCTCTTATGCTTCCCCTCTTTACTGGAATGCGCTACCCTGACACATCAGACTCTCTCTTCGGCCTTTTATCTCTCATCTCCATCCCTCGTAGATTGTAAGCCCTCGAGGACAATGTAGGCTGACCTTCTGTATCAGGCTGTCACTCTGTAATCTCTTGTAATACTTGTAAGAAGTTAAAAGGTAAAAGATACATCACTACATCATGTATTACCAGTTTGGATACTTCATAAACTGGCTTGAAGCCAGAGAGCATTTCTACTTCAATAAGGACCATATTAGTGACGGGTCTGGTTCCGATATAGCTGCAGGAGAAGAAAAATAAATATATAAGCTACAATCAAGCAATTTATTATCCATTGTAGCCAAAGCACAGCTTGGGACCCACTTATTACACGCCCTGAAGATGGCTCCCATATAACTGACTTCTCGGCCAATTCCAGATTCTACCAAGAAGTATATTCTTCTGACTCCACAAAAGTAGCAAGGAAATTTCAAATTTTCGGAGAATAGTGTCCAACTAATAGAACCTATTTATGAATGAATAGGGGCACGCTGCTGCACATTCTATTAATGGGGGCACGCTGCTGCACATTCTATTAATGGGGGCACGCTGCTGCACATTCTATTAATGGGGGCACGCTGCTGCACATTCTATTAATGGGGGCACGCTGCTGCACATTCTATTAATGGGGGCACGCTGCTGCACATTCTATTAATGGGGGCACACTGCTGCACATTCTATTAATGGGGACACCCTGCTGCACATTCTATTGATGAGGGGAGATATTTTATTACACCCTAGGATTATACTTGAGTCAATACAAATGTCCAATGCAGTACTGCTATATGAGATTTATTTTAAAGAAATTCGGTGCAAGGCAACAGCTGCAGGAGTGCCAGCTTTTTGGAAGGATAGATAGATAGATAGATAGATAGATAGATAGATAGATAGATAGATAGATAGATAGGAGATAGATAGATATGAGATAGATAGATATGAGATAGATAGATTGATAGATAGATAGATAGATAGATAGGAGATAGATAGATAGATAGGAGATAGATAGATAGATAGGAGATAGATAGATATGAGGTAGATAGATAGATCGATAGATATGACATAGATATGAGATAGATAGATAGATCATAGTTTATACGGTTGAAAAAAGACACTTGTCCATCAAATTCAACCAAGGAAGGGAAGGAATTGGATGAGAAAAAGATTTAGGGGAAACAATTCTATATGACAGTGATGGCGAACCTTTTAGAGCCCGAGTGCCCAAACTTCAACCAAAAGCCATTTATTTATTGAAAAGCAATTTAAGCAGCAATTTATTTTTCCCTGTTCTTTAACAACCTTCAATCGTATCAGCCTCCTGAGGCACCAATGCAGTTAAAAGGAGGAGAGCAAATTTGTCTATCGTTGCAAGAAGATTCTGCATAAAGATTCTTTGAGTCCTGTCTGGTGAACTTCATTCCTGGGTGATGGCCTGGGTGCCCACAGAAAGGGCTCCGAGTGCCGCCTCTTGCACCCGTGCCATAGGTTCGCCACCACTGCTATATGACATAAGTATTAATGCTATTTAGGTGTAAAAAGGCATCTAGACCCTTCTTAAAGTTCTCTGCTGTCCCTGCTGTGACCAGCGCCTGAGGCAGGCTATTCCACAGATTGACCGTTCTCATAGTAAAAAAGCCCTGTTAACTTACCACCATATTTTTTGTATGTACCATTCATATACTTATATACATTAATCATGTAAATCTAGTTGATTTAATCTTTCCTCATAACTCAGACCCTCCATACCCCTTATCAGTTTTGTGGCTCTACGTTGAACCCTCTCCAGCTCCGGGGCATCCTTTTTATGGACCGGAGCCCCGAACTGGACAGCATATTCCAGGTGAGGCTGAACCAGTGCCTTGTATAGTGGTAATATTACATCCCTATCACGAGAGTCCAGACCACTTTTGATTCATGACAAGATCCTACTGGCTTTAGAGGCAGCTGATTAGCATTGCATGCTGCTATTCAATTTATGATCAACTAGTACCCCCAGGTCCTTCTCAACTCTCCCAGATTTACTCCCCCAAGGACATATTTTGCCTTTGGATTATTAGCCCCCAGGGACATAACCTTACATTTATCCACATTGAACCTCATTTGCCAAGTGGATGACCAAACATTCAGTTTGTCAAAGTCACCCTGCAGCCTATGAACATCCTCCATAGACTGTATTACACTACACAGCTTGGTGTCATCTGCAAAAATAGACACAGTGCTATTAATTCCTACCTCTATATCATTAATAAATATATTAAATAGTAGTGGGCCAAGCACAGAACACTGGGGTACACCACTCATAACTGGTGACCATTCCGAGTAGGAATCATTGGCCACAACTCTCTGGATACGATCCTTCAGCCAGTTTTCAATCCAATTGCAAATGATTTCTGCCAAACCAATAGCCCTAATTTTACCCATCAGGCGTCTATGAGGGACACAATAGCCACAGCTGCTCCTCCATCCCGGCATCTGCTCACCTCTTCATAGTAGCAGATCAGGTTAGTCTAACAACTGCTATACCTAGTAACCCATCGCTAGCTGTCACTTATTATACTATTTGATGTCACATACTCCAGTATGTAGTCTTTTACTAACCCTTCCAATACTTTCCCCACAATGGAAGTTAAGCTTACAGGCCTGTAATCGCCTGGCAAAGTTCTAGAGCCTTTTTATATATTGGCACCACTGCCTTGCGCCAGTCACTTGGCACCACACCAGACATTACAGAATCCCTGAAGATTTTAGCCAGCGGTACAGCAATAACAGAACTGAGTTCTTTAAGAACTCTGGGGTGTAACCTATCTGGTCCTGGAGCCTTGTACACATTGATCTTATTGAGTTTAAATTGGATCGTGTCTACCTTCACCCAGTCTAGTATATTACAGGATGCATGACCCGCACTGGCACCGGCCACGTCAGAAGTTCTTTCTTCTATCGTATAAAAGGAGCTAAAAAAAAAACATTAAGTATCTCTGCCTTCTCTTGGTCTCCAGTCACCGATGCCCCATTTTCAGAATAAAGGGGTCCAACCTGTTCTGACTCATTTTTTTCGCATTGATATACTTAAAACATTTCTTGGGTTTTGTTTTGCTATCTTAGGCCACCTGTCTTTCATTTTGCATTTTGGCTGATTTGATTTCCTTTTTACAGATTTTGGTAAGTTTTTTGTAAGCATTAAAAGCCTCAGGTGACCCATAAGATTTATATATTTTTTTCTCATTAATTGCCCTTTTAACTGTAACTGTAATCTAGCCCGTCTATACTTGTTACCTATAGGAATAAATTTAGAAGTATAATGACTCAGGATAGATGGATAGAAGATAGATAGTAGATAGATAGATAGATAGATAGATAGATAGATAGATAGATAGATAGATAGATATGAGATAGATAGATAGATAGATAGATAGATAGATAGATAGATAGATAGATATGAGATAGATAGATAGATAGATAGATAGATAGATAGATAGATAGATAGATATGAGATAGATAGATAGATAGATAGATAGATATGAGATAGATAGATAGATAGATAGATATGAGATAGATAGATAGATAGATAGATAGATAGATAGATAGATAGATATGAGATAGATAGATAGATAGATAGATAGATAGATAGATAGATAGATATGAGATAGATAGATAGATATGAGATAGATAGATAGATAGATATGAGATAGATAGATAGATATAGATAGATAGATAGATATGAGATAGATAGATAGATATGAGATAGATAGATATGAGATAGATAGATATGAGATAGATAGATAGATAGATAACATCAATATATACTTCAATATAAAGATTACCTGACCACTATGTTGAGATAAAATACCGCAGCGTTTTCGCCACAATTTACAATCTTGGCAGTTATACTAAAGGTGTCTGGTCTGGGCAGTAGCGCCTCGTTGTATTTTAGGACGCTCTTTTGGGGAAAAAACAATCAGAGGTTAAAGGCTTCCTCACAAATCCGTAATAAAATAAATAAAAATAAGTCAAAACCGAATAATCCCAACCAAATAATCCCAGTCCTATGTTCCACCACCCAGGGCAAGATTGTCACAGGGTCTCTTCTAGCTTTTGTCAGTACGTCATTAACCACAGATGTAGAAACAGGGTCACCCATCATGAGCCGTGACCTCACCATGGATATGCTTCCGGTGTGGACTGGCATACCGGACCACTCTAGACCTGACTATCCATGGATTCATCCAATTCTGACCTTCTAAAATGGCCTTCCCATGCAACTTTTGGATATGATACTTACCCAATTGTTTCCAACCTGGATCTGTCACTACTTCTTTTGTGGAACATGACCATGGGTAAAAAACAATAGTTAATAGTCTACATTTAGGTTAGGGGTGAAGAATGAAGGATACCTTAGACCCTGCTTCTTAGGTTATCCTCTGCCAACCATATGTTTCCTGGTCCTGTTCAGTTTTTCAATATCCCTAAAACCAAATACTTTCCCTTTTCAATCTTCAAATGTCCATATGCAACACCCCTGCCAACGTTTAGGCAAAGGGGTAGTTGCGAATAAGGTTCTCTACCTGTCAGGATCCATCTGGCGAGCCTGCACAACTCACCCAAGGGATAATGCAGGTAATCTGCAGCTGTAGCCTCTGCCTGGAAAGGCAATAGTGAAATGGGTGTAAGATGTTATCCAATTATGTGGCTGTATTGTAAACTGGAGTGTGATTGGAGAGGTGCTACCACCTGACCAGGGGGAGTATAAAACCCCTGTACAGGGGGAGCACATGGTCCAGACCTCCTGGTCTTTCCACAAGCAGGAATCCAGACCTCATGATCTGAGTGAATAGAGTGCACAGCCAAACTTCAGTGCTGTCACAGAACCCAATCCCAGGAACTGAGTCAGGAGACTCTAATCCAGAGCTGCAGCTTCCAGAGTTTGGACTCTGGTAGTAGGCTGGTGCCTTATCCTACGGATCACTCTCCACGACCACTCAAATACCAGAATCCAGATCTGCTGTTTGACCGTTTAGGCCCGTAGCCTGCTACCTGTTGTTCAATAAAGAAGAGTGAGTTAATTTGCTTAACATTGCCTCCGTCTGATCCCTGGATACGGCTGTTACCGCCACAGGCTCCCCATCCATTACCCATGGACATATTTTACCGACACTCAGGGGTTGCCCCAGGGAGAACCAGTACTTAAAGGGGTATTCCAGGAATAAGCATAATTCATATACAAATGGATACTCAAAATATAAGCTAATGTGTAATTAGTTGTTATTTAAAATTTTGCTCCCCTTAGCAGAAAATGCTGGTGACATAGACTGTAATGAGGAATTAAAATGCTACCGGCCCTTTAATCAGTCTGTTAATTTCCTCCGCGTGGTTCGTTGTGGAGCAGACACAGGAAAGAAGATGGCCGCTGGTCACATGTCCACATCACATGTCCTGCACCTGCCTGGGCAAGTCATGGGATCAGCGCTACGTTTGGCTGTAGTCGGTTGGTTGCAGTGCATCCAGTATGGCTAGTGTTGTGGTGATGGCGGTTACACTTCATTACTATGGTAACAGAGCAAGAAAGTCTGTTATATCATCACCCTGAGCAGAGCATAAGAGGGAGGAGGAGTTACTGAGAACTAAAGGATCATGAGACTTGTAGTTTCCAGTGGCAGCCATCTTAGTGATAACTCCACCTACTTTAGAGAGGCCATAAATTTTGGAAATCATAAAATCAAACTATTTAATCTCTGTTTTGTGACTATGAGTATTGCTGTATTCATTTATTTATATCATCATGGGTTTTTGTGTCAGACGTTGATATTCCCAGAATACTTCTTTAAGCCTCTCCCTCCACATTTCTTGCACACACCACCTGCTAGAGACCTGCCAGGCTATAGGACAGCCCTCCTGTCCCCATACCAAGCACCGTGACATCCGCGTGCCTAGGCTGCAACCGCCAGCCACTCCGGTATTCTGGGCCCCGGCTACCTCCGGGCCCCATGAAAAGGATAGGCACCAGTGGGTGATGTTGCACATATATGAATAACCAAGTGTGTCTGCACCTGGTCTATTGGTACAGCTTGGACCAAACTCCATAAGTTGGTGCCCACCTAACAGCGTTCTCATCTGCATATGATACCCCCCTGCCCCATTGCATTACCTGGATGAACACGCAGCCAGTCCCTTCAATATGCAGGTCGTATTCCCCGGGAATGTCTGGTAGAGGCATCTTCTGGAGGAGAAGACGATTCTTTTCATTGACCTTCAATTGATTCAAAGTGTCTTTGCCCTTAGAAACTGTAACAATCACGTTGCCGTTCGGATTGAATGTTTTGCTGGTGTACTTAGCCAGAGCCTGGATAGCCACCACTGTATCCTGTAAGAGAAGCGATATCCTCATTAAAGGGATGCTACCACCATCAGTGACCATGAAGATTGGAGCCTGTGTTGTGTATGTTGTTAGTAGCAGCAGGACTGTGGTATAAAGCTTTATATTTCAGGATTGTAGACACTGCAAGTGCACTAGGTGTGTTCTCAGACTGCTGTGCTCTGTGCTCTGCAGCTAGTGTTAAGTATTATCCCTGGAGAGATGTCTAATCATACCTTAGTGTATGTTGTTAGTAGCAGCAGGACTGTGAAATATGGATTTATATTCCAGGATTGCTTATACAAGTGCCCTGCTGTGTAAATATCTGTGCATTGATTCAAAACTTTCAGCAGGCACTGAAGAAGGGGAGAGCAGCTACAGAGCAGCTCATTGCAAAAAATAAGGGGCATAGCAGTGTGAGGAGACATCCCCAGTGTATTTGGAGAAGCTACAATCCTGGAATATAAATCCATATATAACAGTCCTGCTGCTACTTATAACACACACACAGCTCTGCTTACACTTCTACCCAGGGACAATACTTAACACTAGGCACAGAGAGCACAGAACGCAGCAAAAAATAAGGGGCACAGCAGTGTGATGACACGCCCCGGGTGCATTTGGAGAAGCTACAATCCTGGAATATAAATCCATATATCACAGTCCTGCTGCTACAAACAACATACACAAAGGTCTGATTACACATCTCTCCTGAGACAATACATAACACTGGCTGCACAGAGCACAGCAGTGGGGCTCATTTACTAAGGGTCCGAATCGCGCAATTTCGTCGGGTTTCCTGAGGATTTCCGATTTGCCCAGATTTTGGCGCATGCGATCGCATTTTGATGTAACAGAAATCGGGGGGGCGTGGATTTGGGAAAAACGCAGAATTTAAAAAATAATTTGTGTCGCAAGATCGGCACTTACATGCACCGGGAAGAAGAAGGTGAACTCCGGCGGACCTCGGTGCAGCAGCGACACCTGGTGGACATCGGGCACACGACCTTAGTGAATCCTGGCAGACCCGAATCCTCATCGGAGAAGCCGCCGCTGGATCGCGACTACACCGGGTAAGTAAATGTGCCCCAGTATGATGACACAACAGTCCTGCTGCTACTTACAACATAAAAAGTGGTCTGATAAGCCTCCAGGGACAATACATAACACTGGCTACAATCTTCATGGTCACACTGGCTGGTAGACTGCCTTTTTTGCTTATGTATATGAAAGATGTTTTCCGGTGTTACCTGTGTAGAGGAGAACCCCCCATCTGAATTCTGCTGTTTGGTCAACCAGCTGACAATCTTGGAGGCTTTCTGTAGATCATTTGCTGTGGGGGCGGTGGATAACGCCAGGAGAACATACGCAGTTAACTCAATACTGGCAGATGAAGAGCCTTTAGAGGAGACCAGAGAGGGCGACCAGTAGATGTCACCTCCTGAAGGAGAGAGAGGAACATCAGAACTGTGGATGATCCATAATGGTCCAACCTGTATAAGGAACTGGTCTAGAGTTTGTATAAAGGAGTCTTTATATACAGCAGTGGTCCGGCCTTGGGTTTGTATATGTGTATAGGGTCTATAGGCTGGGATTCTGGGTTGGGATGTAAAACCCAGGATTCTGTATTGGGGAATCTATAAGTTAGGATTCTGGGTTGGGGGTCTATAAAATGAGATTCTGGGGTGGACTCTATAAGCCAGGTTTCTGGGTTGGGGATCTATAAAATAAGATTCTGGGGTGGACTTTATAAGCCAGGTTTCTGGGTTGGGGGGATCTATAAAATGAGATTCTGGGTTGGAGTTTCTAAGCCAGGTTTCTGGGTTAGGGGTCTATAAAATGAGATTCTGGGGTGTACTGTATAAGCCAGGTTTCTGGGTTTGGGGGTCTATAAAATGAGATTCTGGGGTGTACTGTATAAGCCAGGTTTCTAGGTTGGGGGTCTATAAAATGGGAGTCTGGGTCCGACTCTATAAGCTAGGTTTCTGGGTTGGGGGTCTATAAAATGGGATTCTGGGGTGGACTCTATAAGGCAGGTTTCTTGGTTGGGGGTCTATAAAATGGGAGTGTGGGTTGGAGTCAATAAGCCAGGACTCTTGGTTGGGGGTCTATAAAATGAGATTCTGGGGTGGACTCTATAAGCCAGGAATCTGGGTTCAGGTGCTATAAAACAGAATTCTGGGTTGGGGTCTAAAAGCTGTGCCTCTGGTTGGGCTTCTATAAGTCGAGATTATGGGTTGAGGTCTCTAATAACATCTGGGATAAGGTCTGTATGGAGAAGGACTGGCTCAAAGGCTGTGGTGAGGGATATCTGGCTCAACTTTGGAGGTGTGAAATGTATTCTATCGGAGATGGGATGCAGGGGATCCTATATAGAACATGAGATTCTAATGTCATCCATGAAGGGATATCCTATATCCGAGAGATCATCAATAACAGCCCACACAAACAAAACTTGCATATAATGGTGACCATAGGGGTTCTGACGTGGTCTACATCCTTTCGTATTGTGCAGAAGGATTTAGCAGCAGTTATGGGGGACCGGTCTCCTGCAGGTCTCCACTAACAGTTCTGGGGGAGATCGTTAACCTCATAATATTAGGATTATCTGGAGGTTCTCCCGCTACTTCTTCTCCTATTGGCACCATTATACATATACAGCACATACAAGTTTTGGACCCCCTTTGCCCCCAGACCCTGATTACTATCACCTGAAGACTGGGCACTTAAAAAAAGTTTCTCCAGAAACTTCTGCTTATTAAAATCATCATTGGCCAAGGCGAAGGTGTACGCTAGCAGCGCCATTGTGTACAAGTTTGATGGCTGCTTTGCTTGGTTTTTCAGACAGGAAAGAGCTTGATCCAACCTGTGGTCCTGAAAGGTGAGGAAGACCAGATTATTACTAGACTTTAGATATTTGGATATTACTTTATACTGCAGCGCCGCTTCTTCAGGATCAGTCAGACATTAATAATCGCTCAAGGTAAAATGTAGCAATAAAGGTCTCCGACCTCTAACAATCACATATAATCTGCTCAATGCTCACACTCTTCGAGGTGCCGCCTTCCAGTAGAGCCGCCGTGATGTAAGCGCTGAGCGAGAGATCGTCATCCACCCCTCCCTGCAAAGATGTAAATAGCAATATATTCAGAGTGATCGTTACATCGGACATCTTCTCTGCATGTAAATATAAAGTGATATTCAAATAACACAGAATATGTCAAGAAAATTGCCTTACATAAAAATTATATTACACAGGGGCAGTATTATAGTAGTTATATTCTTGTATTATAGTAGTTATATTCTTGTACATAGGGGGCAGTATTATAGTAGTTATATTCCTGTACATAGGGGGCAGTGTTATAGTAGTTATATTCTTGTAAATAGGGGGCAGTATTATAGTAGTTATATTCTTGTACATAGGGGTAGTATTATAGTAGTTATATTCCTGTACATAGGGGGCAGTATTATAGTAGTTATATTCCTGTACATAGGGGGCAGTATTATAGTAGTTATATTCCTGTACATAGGGGGCAGTATTATAGTAGTTATATACTTGTACATAGGGGGCAGTATTATAGTAGTTATATTCTTGTACATCGGGGCAGTATTATAGTAGTTATATTCTTGTAAATCGGGGCAGTATTATAGTAGTTAAATTCTTGTACATAGGAGGCAGTATTATAGTAGTTACATGCTTGTACATAGGGAGCAGTATTATAGTAGTTATATTCTTGTACATAGAGGGCAGTATTATAGTAGTTATATTCTTGTAAATAGGGGGCAGTATTATAGTAGTTATATTCTTGTACATAGGGGGCAGTATTATAGTAGTTATATTCCTGTACATAGGGGGTAGTATTATAGTAGTTATATTCTTGTACATAGGGGGCAGTATTATAGTAGTTATATACTTGTACATCGGGGCAGTATTATAGTAGTTATATTCTTGTAAATCGGGGCAGTATTATAGTAGTTATATTCTTGTACATAGGAGGCAGTATTATAGTAGTTACATGCTTGTACATAGGGAGCAGTATTATAGTAGTTATATTCTTGTACATAGAGGGCAGTATTATAGTAGTTATATTCTTGTACATAGAGGGCAGTATTATAGTAGTTATATTCTTGTAAATAGGGGGCAGTGTTATAGTAGTTATATTCTTGTACATAGGGGGCAGTATTATAGTAGTTATATTCCTGTACATAGGGGGCAGTATTATAGTAGTTATATTCTTGTACATAGGGGGCAGTATTATAGTAGTTATATTCTTGTACATCGGGGCAGTATTATAGTAGTTATATTCTTGTAAATCGGGGCAGTATTATAGTAGCTATATTCTTGTACATAGGAGGCAGTATTATAGTAGTTACATGCTTGTACATAGGGAGCAGTATTATAGTAGTTATATTCTTGTACATAGAGGGCAGTATTATAGTAGTTATATTCTTGTACATAGGGGGCAGCATTATAGTAGTTATATTCTTGTACATAAAGGGCAGTATTATAGTAGTTATATTCCTGTACATAGGGGGCAGTATTATAGTAATTATATTCTTGTACATAGGGGGCAGTATTATAGTAGTTATATTCTTGTACATAGGGGGCAGTATTATAGTAGTTATATTCTTGTACATAGGGGCAGTATTATAGTAGTTATATTCTTGTACATAGGGGGCAGTATTATAGTAGTTATATTCTTGTACACAGGGGCAGTATTATAGTAGTTATATTCTTGTACATAGGGGGCAGTATTATAGTAGTTATATTCTTGTACATAGGGGCAGTATTATAGTAGTTAAATTCCTGTACATAGGGGGCAGTATTATAGTAGTTATATTCTTGTAAATAGGGGGCAGTATTATAGTAGTTATATTCTTGTACATAGGGGGCAGTATTATAGTAGTTATATTCTTGTACATCGGGGCAGTATTATAGTAGTTATATTCTTGTAAATCGGGGGCAGTATTATAGTAGTTACATGCTTGTACATAGGGAGCAGTATTATAGTAGTTATATTCTTGTACATAGAGGGCAGTATTATAGTAGTTATATTCTTGTACATAGGGGGCAGCATTATAGTAGTTATATTCTTGTACATAGGGGGCAGTATTATAGTAGTTATATTCCTGTACATAGGGGGCAGTATTATAGTAATTATATTCTTGTACATAGGGGGCAGTATTATAGTAGTTATATTCTTGTACATAGGGGGCAGTATTATAGTAGTTATATTCTTGTACACAGGGGCAGTATTATAGTAATTATATTCTTGTACATAGGGGGTAGCATTATAGTAGTTATATTCTTGTACATAGGGGGCAGTATTATAGTAGTTATATTCTTGTACATAGGGGGCAGTATTATAGTAGTTATATTCCTGTACATAGGGGGCAGTATTATAGTAATTATATTCTTGTACATAGGGGGCAGTATTATAGTAGTTATATTCTTGTACATAGGGGGCAGTATTATAGTAGTTATATTCTTGTACATAGGGGGCAGTATTATAGTAGTTATATTCCTGTACATAGGGGGCAGTATTATAGTAATTATATTCTTGTACATAGGGGGTAGTATTATAGCAGTTATATTCTTGTACATAGGGGACATTATTATAGTAGTTATATTCTTGTACATAGGGGGCAGTATTATAGTAGTTATATTCTTGTACATAGGGGGCAGTATTATAGTAGTTATATTCTTGTACATAGAGGGGCAGTATTATAATAGTTATATTCCTGTACATAGGGGGCAGTATTATAGTAGTTATATTCTTGTACATAGGGGGCAGTATTATAGTAGTTATATTCTTGTACATAGGGGCAGTATTATAGTAGTTATATTCCTGTACATAGGGGGCAGTATTATAGTAGTTATATTCTTGTACATAGGGGGCAGTAGTATATTAGTTATAATTTTGTAGATAGAGCAGTATTATGTTACCTTCATGGCAGTGTGGAACAGTTTCCCTCGGCTTTCGAAGCAGCCATCCGTTTTCTGCTGAAGATAAAGCCAATCCATTGCCTGCTGCAGAACTGCTTTATCGATAAATATATCTTTTGCCGCCTGCTGGAAACACTTCAGAACGAATGCAGTGAGCCTGGGGACATGGACAGTCATAAGAGAACACAATAAGAGACAATGAGGGAATGTCGGTTGTGAGTCTGAATTCCTTACCAGGTGCTTCCATCTTCATCCTTATTTCCAAATGCGCTGTATGAGCCATCCTTGCGTTTGTAGACGAGTTCTCCCTGATATCCTGGGGTCGAGGGACGATATAATAGGGAGGCTGTTATTTTACAGGATCAGGACTGATATAAGAGATGAAGGCTTTAAAGGTACAATGTCAGACCCCCATGTACTGGACACAGGCTCTGAGCCCCCTATGAAGGGGCAGTGCACCACTCACCACTCTGCAGGAAGCCTATGGCTCTTTGCTTTTGTTGAGCACTTAGCTGTTGTGTCGCTTTAAGATAACCCAGCACATATATAATGGGCGCCATGATCACCATGTTCTGCTCCCCGCAGCCACTTGGCATCCGAATGAGCTTATCGAGGTTCTGCAGCGCAGTCCCCAGAATATCGCCTGTCACACATAATGAGACAACATTACCATGGGCCATACCGACCTCATAGGGGGATTATTTGCTTCCAAACGATTATTACAAATTATATACCTATTTGTAAAATCACACACATTTATACACACATAAAGTTTTACTCTCATACACACATTAATACACACATGTATAAACTGATACACACACATTTATGTACATATATATATTTATACACTCATATATACATTATAGTATATACAGTACATATAGTATTATAGTACATATACATTATAAACACATAGGGGGATATTTATCATATGTCAGCGCTCATGATAGCCCCGCCAATGCTCTTGCGCAGCCCGGTACGCTACATCAAGAGGCTCAGACCTTTTACTGTATTCCTCGGGGACCTGCACAGGTCTACGCCAGGCTGGTGAATCTGCAGCCGGTGAGTCTTCACATGTGAAAGGGGTGGGGATAGTAAAGCCCCACGCCAGCCCACTTCCCGCTGGCCACGCCCTCCGTTCGGCTGGCAAGTAGGCGGGGGATTGTGGTAAATAATTGCGAGTGCTAGCATTTGTGATTATTTCAGGTCTTCTACGCCACTGTCATGGTGCAGAGGCCAAGATAAATATCCCTCATAGAGTATATATACATAATATACACATACATACAGTATATACACACCCTATATACACATACATACAGTATATACACACCCTATATACACATACATACAGTATATACACACCCTATGTACACATACATACAGTACAAACGCACCATAAACACATAAAGCATAAAACTACATATATCATATACACACATACAGTATTCAGGCATTATACATACATTATATACATGTACACACACATACAGTGTATTTAGCAAATACATAAACACACATACAGCACATACAACAGATACACGCACATACACACCATAAATACACACGTGTGTATGTATATATATATATATGCAGCTGAATACTTATCAGAAGTTGTATCCTCTATGCGTTGGTGGTGCTCTTTTTTTCCACTATGTTTCACTGGTCGATGTTGTCGTGCAGTCGGGTCATGTGATCAGACGGTGGGCGAATGAGGTGGGTAGATCACGCTTCCTCCTCCCCCAAGCAGGGGGCGGGTAATGCATGAGGGATCGGGCAGCATAAAATTAATAACAACACTCCCACTCCCTCCTCCTATTTGGTGGGCCCTTGTAGTGAAGTTTTTCTGCAGCGCATGACCAATGATGATCCGCCCATCACACGGGCACCACAGTTATAGTTACGCCCCTGCTTATTAGTAACCTCAACAGAAATACCCTGTGTTTGCTATTAACCCTACATTTCGGAGGGTCAATGGGGGGGGGGGGTCAGGGATGTCTCCGGTCCACTATATGTATCTTCCACAGTTCCTACATCTTGTGTTTCATTATTGGAATAGTTGTACTCTTACCAATCACAGAAAGGTAGGCACTCTCCGATTTCACCACCCAAGTTTTCGGAAGAGAGAGAGAGAATTTTCTTTGTATAACATTAGCAGAATCTGTAGACATGGAAGAGATATATCAACGCCCTATAGTTTCATATATTAGGAGGTACAAGCAGGACGAGTCAGAGCTGTGGGTCGGAGACAATGGTGGAATTTGAGTCAGAATAAAATGGACAGTTTCTGACTCAAAAAATATATATAATAAATTGTTACAATAAGTTCACTACAGGATGTGCAGAAAGAGTTAAATCCGCTCAAGTTTCCAACCCCCCGCCAGCCCTAATATAAACTTACCTTGCAGACACAGGTACATATTTTCAGTAAACTCTCTCTTGATGCCTTTAGGCTAAAAGGTAAAAAATACAAAAAAATACCGGTTATTTCAGAAATATTTGTCCTATAATTATATTATTATTATTCTCAGTATTAATTATATTACTAAATGACAGTAATTTAAAAAAAATCATTCCAGACAACCCCTTTAACATGCCTTTTATAGTAATGGAAATCTATGTATTTGGGATAAATAATATATCACCTAAAATATCTAATAACTGGGATTCACTCTATACTGAAGGTAGAAGAGACTACACATTGTAAGGACCATAAAATCTGAAGGAGATACAGTACATGCAAGGCATTATGGGACTGGTAGGAAACAGCCATCAAGTATAAATCCTCCAGCTCCCACTTTCTCTAACGTTGGAGGTAGAAATAGGCAAGTATGCGTGAGAAACAATATATCTGCGCCATAACATTCAATGTTAACCCTTTCTAACAACACTGCTAGTATTTTGGGAGAATTTGGGAGAATTGGGATTTAGAAACACTTTAATGGCACAACTGCAGTTTTTTTTAAAAAAAAACTTACCTTGACTAAGAGCTGTCTTTGTATTATGTCTACATTTCCATTAGGGGGCACATAAGGTTTACTTCCTTGACAGGAAACACTACTGGCCACCGCTTCCGCTCTCACCGTGAGGGGCACCAGTCCTAGAGACACATATAATAAGTGATATAATTGATGTTAAAATCCATCTACCGGCTACCTATCCAGACTATTCCAACTACACCTATGTATGGACAACCTGAGCCACTTACCTATCTGATTGGTAGCGATATTCCAGCTGAAGGTTATAGCTTGATTTCCGCAGACACAGCCAGAAGTAATACAGTCCTGACACTCTTTCACTGTGAATTCTGTAGGTTCGAGAAGGGTTGCCTGGACCTATGCGACAAAGTACATAAAATATCAAGAGATTTGGCCATTGAAAAATAAAAATAAGATTAAAATGAAATTCTTTGCTAGTGGGTTGGATTTATCTAAAAATGTAACTAAAAAATATAAAATTGCATGAAGGTACTTTATAGTGTAAAGTGCTGTGTGACATGTTTACAAGGTGTTACGTTGAGGGTGTCTACTTTTCTACTTTTCTTTTTTCCCAAATCTAAGGTACAGGTGCCCTATAAAACCCAACTGCCCCAACATTTTTTGATATCACTACCAAAACCAAGCCCAGACTTGTAAAATTTATTGTAGAAGTTAATTTTTAATGATTTTGTTTAGACGTGTGCTTGTGGTCATGGCTGTATATGACCTCTGACCAACCTTCAAGATTTTATGTGACTTGGATGAGAATCTTACACACAAACTATGAATTTCTAAAAATATACATTTAGTTTGTATCAAAATTGCATGAAGGCGCCCACGAGTGATAAGTACTGGAAGGCATTTTCACAATATTTAAAATATCTACAGAAAAAAATTACCATATATGCCAAAAGTAAGAAAATTGTCTTAATACTATTAAGCTGATAAGCAAATAACTAGAAGCAACTAGTATATTCCAAGAAGTTAGGCAGCACTCCAGTTGTAATGTGCAAAAAAAGTGGTTTTCTTTATTCCATGCTTTTTAAAGATACAGCAACGTTTCGACTCACTACTAGAAGCAACTAGTAGTTACAAGAAGTCATTGTTTTACTATCAGCGACCAATAAAATCAATCCAATCCAAAATTAAATACAAGCAGCAGGATCAAATGCAAAAAAGGGAACACTCACATGAAAATAAGGACCACACACTGGCACCACCAACATACAGGGCTGCCATCAGGGGGGTTCTAGTGTGACAGTGTTTAGGGGGCCCCAAGGAGGACGAGAGGCCCACTAAACACAATGATAAGCATCTTCACCCAGGAATTCAACAAAGGGGTATTAAAAGAGGAATGCATCCACTGCCCATAAAAAACCCACATGCAGGGGGCCCCTTTAGGACAGGGGGCCCTGAGCAAACACCCAGTTAGGGTCAGTGACATCACCGGGTCTTCCCTCCTGCTGAGCGACAATGCTGCATCCGCTCCCCATAGCCGTCCACTGCCTCCACTAAACTCATACGTCACTCAGCCAGAGGATTCAGGATGAAAAGACGTACCTTTTTTAGTATTTGGTAATTTCTAGAAATTATGGAGTTTGTTCTGTTGGAGCTATTGTTGTTGTTTTTTAATTTTCTAGAATTTTTGTGCAAAAAGTTTCATAATAATATGCTTAATATGCTTCCTACAAATCTCTATAAAACCAAAAGGACTATTTGCCACGTCTGTGAGCCAAGACAGACAAGACACAGACACAATGGGGCACATTTACTTACCTGGTCCTGTCATGATCCCGCTGTGCGTTGTCCGACGAGGATTCGGGTCCGGCGCGATTCACTAAGGTTGTGCGTCCAATTTCCTGCAGGTGTTGCTTCTGCCCCGAGGTCCGCTGGAGTTCACCTTCTTCTTCCTGGTGCATATAAGTGCATGATCTTGCGACACATTTCGTTTTTTAAATTCCGCGGTTTGTCCGAATCAGTCGGGTTGTCCGACAACCACGTCCCCAATTTCTGTTGCATGCAAGCCGGCACCGATGCACCACAATCCGATCGCGTGCGCCAAAAACCTGGGGCAATTCGGCGCAAAACGTAAATATTCAGGAAAACCCGACGGAATAGCGGTCGGTGGACCCTTAGTAAATGAGCCCCATTATACTCAATAAAATATTCACAAAAGCTCATTTTTTAGTTAAAAAAAAACTGGACCAATTCTTTGCAAGGTCTTGACAGGTTTTGGATGTTTTCCTTACTCACCATCATACACCGATCAAGATAATTGAAGACATTAGCTTTAAGTACGAGTGTTTCCTCTTGGATAATGGAATATGGTAGAGCCAGGTCTACAAAGAAGGGCTGGAAGACGGTCAGAGAGACTTGTGGGGATATTCCAAAACCATTGCTCCCCATGCAGAAGGCGCTGGCATTGTACTGTGTGATGGTGTCCGGGACAGTGACTTGGATGCTTGCTTGGCCAAGTTTACTATAAAAGAAGTAATAGAAATCTAGTAAAAGTTAGACCCTAAGAAAGCTACAACTAGCTACAACGATCCTACAACTAGTTGAAGTGTCTTATTAATAAAGGGGTTGTCCCATTGAAGGTATTTATGACATATCTGTGGGATATCCATAGGATAGGTTGAAAGAAACCTACCACTACGAATCTACCTATTAAAGTAGATCCGGTGGTAGGTGCATCTAACGGACGTAAGGAAAGCCCCTTTATGGCTAATCCTTTACTCCCCTCTATCTTTTCTAATATTTACTGGGGCGTGGAGTATCCGGAGCTGAGGCTGCTGGCATGACTACTCCACGCCCCAGTAGCCTCTTTGATCCTCCAACCCAGACATCTTCAGCGCACAGCTAAAAGGAGCTGCGCACACTTGGGCGCAAAGCCAGAGTTCTGCGCAGTAGCTCCGGCTTTGGAGCCGAGATCGAGCAGCTACTGGCATGTGCAGAACTCTGTCTTCACGGACGGGTGCGCGCAGCTACAAGGTGAAGGTGCCGGCAGAATCAGCTCCAGATACTCCACACCCCAGTAGCCTCTTTCGAAAATTTGCATATCACCATAATTAAAGATTAGAAAAGATAAAAAGGACTATCCTTACATACGTTAATAGGTAGATCCTTAGTGGTAGGTTTCCTTTAATCTTTGAGAGGGGATCTCACAGCACTCCAGTGTAGTCTTCTGGTGCCCGGATAGGGTCTTAATCCTGAGTATGCATAAAATCATGGATCCGGCACAGTTTTCCTTCAGATGGCATAGTGCCCAACATCTACCAAGAGACCCTCTTTCTAAAGCTGTCGGGTGATCATACCGATTTACCTCAATCTTTTAGCATCTGATGAAGGTTGTAATGACTGAAATGTTATCATTGCTGCATTTTTGTTTGAATAAAAATCTCTTTTTGAAAATACATTTTTGAGTGCCAGGTCCTATAGGATAGGGACAGTCCTTACCTCTGGGATCCACATGGACTACAAAGGTCTTTTCACCTAAACCTAACTGATTGGAAGGGTGGTTGGACAGACCATACACTCTCAAAGCAGGAGGCGCGTAATTTTTTTAGAGTTAATTACCCAATGGGGACGAGGTCCCAGAGCCAGGTGTCAGGGAAAAATTTTCTCACCACATCCGTAGAAAGTTCAGATGCTGGAGATTGCTCTCTTGCCACTGTGGATGAAAACAAATTGGAGAATTTTAAGACAAGTACCATGAAATTAAGTTTCCAAATAGTCCATGGGAGGGTAGGTCTGTACTGTTCCTAGTCATGTTGTCATGTCCTTCTACTAGCATCAGGAGAACTGTTACGCATGCGTCTCTTGCGCTAAAAGTGCATGCCAGATTACAACTATGAGTGTCGCCCAACATAGACTGGTCCAGCCATCACCTAGATCGGGACTACTCCGAGAAGACAGAGCCAAAGTAGTTTGGTGACACAAGTGGATCATAAGTAAACCTTGTAGAGTAAGATTTTACAACCCCACCCCCGCAAAATATAAATTCCAGTCACTTACGACTGTTATAAACCATAGGAAAATTACACGGGTCCATCGGAATCCTTGGCCGCATTATTTTAGCATTTGTCAGAATCTTTGTCCCGGTTTCCTATAATGTCAAAAATGGAGAATGGGGAATATTATTTAATAAGAGGGTATTTCCAGCTCATACATCATAGAATACAAATAGGATACACCAGTATTTTATGACCTCATGGTCCCCATGTACTTTTTTGTCTGTTTGAATGTAGGTGCATTTTTTCCTATAATTTTTTTGTGAACATTTTGTAGAAAGGAGAAAAGACATCAATAATTTTAATCCTTTAACTTAACTAAAATCCTTTAACTAAAATTAATTTTAGGTGTTTATTTTTACTCATTTTAGATATTTTTATGACCTTATATTATTGGTTAAATATATACTCACTATACTCTTCAGGAGATTTCTCCATTCACAGATCTATAAACATAAGGTTCCTCTGCTTGCTAGACAGAGCTGCATTACAAGGTTTACCCTCCCACCAGAGGGAGCAGGGAGCACAGCCCCGCCTCTCCAGCACAGAGATCTCACAAAGATAATCAGCACAGAAAGAGTAGTCAACAACTGCAGGGACTGGCTCAACTGAGGAGGATAGCAAAGAAACTTCTGGTCAAAGGTAATGAATGTAATAGTCAAAGTTCTCCTAAAAAAATTGGTAAAAAATAGTCAAAGTTCTCCTAAAAAAATTGGTAAAAAATATTTAAAGTTCTCCTAAAAAAATTGGTAAAAAAAATAATTATATTACCGAAGTGACAATTTGATGTACAGAAGATTTCCTCTGGTTACAAAGCCATTAATTATAGAAGAAAAAAAATATGACTGCTTCCACTATGATGATAGAATATGTAACGGAACCTTCCAACGCAGGTGTTCAATTATATGCAAATATGGAGATCAATCAATCAAGGCAAAAGTCAATGGAAAAAACTTACATTTCTGACAAACCTTAAATAAAGTGAAAACATCCACAACATCCTCTTGCCATGGTCTCCATAAAAACCTAGACAGAAAAGCGGGAAGGGGTTGTAACCAGCCCCAGGGCGCCCTGCATCTGATGAATGTTCCCTCGTCCACATTTTTGGGATATCCTCCTCTTATGGTGCTGTCAAACATTCCAAACACCTGTAAGGATGACCGCAAACAAAAACTTTTTGTGTTATTTCTTAGCTTTATTTTTATGTAAATTTTATGTTATTGAAGTGTGTGGGAAAATAATTCTAGTACAAAATGTAACATAAATCACACAGTATGGAGGACTAATTACAGTTATTCGGATGCCCTTTATGCATCCAAGCATCTCTTCTTACTTTCTCTTCAGTTAACTCCTTATCTTCATTGTTGATCTGGACGCTCTTATCTACGGCTCGGATTGCACACATAGATCCAGGGGAGGATGTAACCGCAAGACTCAGCTCAGTTTTCGGGCTGGCTTCCGACTGTGAAAACTTCAGAGAGGCCTATGAGAGAAGAAGACAAGAGCAATTATCGAGTAAGAAGAAACCCATAAAATTACATGTTGAAATTAATGGGGCATCATGATTGGGAATGAGCAGACCCCAACATTGGGTATCAGGACCTAGACTTCAGGAAGTTTGGCTTTGGTTGTTCGGGCTCAAATCTGATGGTAACACCCAGCACTAGTCATGGGTGTTAACTCTTTAAATGGTGCCACCAAGCATCCTGTTGCACGTTGAAAACTGCTATTCTACAATAGAACAACTATCCCTATATTGTTCTTCTCCATGCCTGTAAACTTCCCCAGTCCGTTCGTAAATATATGCATATTCATGTTCTTCCAGCTCAGACACTCTTACTGATTAACACCCTCAGCTGAGCCATCTTGGCTCAGCCACCTTATTCCTTCCTCAGTCATGAGAGAGATACTGGCTGTGTGACTTGCTGAAGAGAGTTCTTGAGTGAAGGATAGTGAGGCACTTAATTTCTCTTCAGCAAGTCAGCATAAGTCATTCCCCCTGTATCAAGAATTCTCTTCAGTGAGTCACACAGCCAGTACAGGCAGTCCCCGGGTTATGTACAAGATAGGGTCCGGAGGTTTGTTCTTAAGTTGAATTTGTACGCAAGTCGAAACTGTATATTTTATAATTGTAGGTCCAGACAAAAAAAATTTTGGCCCCAGTGACAATTGAAGTTTAAACATTTTTTGCTGTAATGGGACCGAGGATTATCCATAAAGCTTCATTACAGACACCTTACAGCTGATTATTGCAGCCTGGGACTATAGTAAAGCATTCAGAAAGCTTCACCAGAGGTCAGAGGGGTCTGTCTGTAACTATGGGTTGTCTGTAAGTCGGGTGTCCTTAAGTAGGGGACCGCCTGTATCTCTATCTGGAAGCTGGAATTGCAACTGAATTTGAAGAACATGAATATTCTGGACTCTGCTCAAAGGAAAGACGATGATCCGGCTCACACGGGGTCATTTGCATAGATGGTGAGTCAACTTTATAAACAGACTGTGGAACTTTACAGGCAAGGGGAGAACAATATAGGGATAGTTATCCGGGAAAAAGCAAGTAGACACTCCCTAACCTTGTATCACAATGCAATAGAGATCTGCCATATCATGAAATCCAGTGGGTGCAAAGGATCTTGCTCAATGGTCTCAGAAAACCAACAATCTCCAGCACCTTGGGTTCTATAAAATCATTCTTCTTTATTTAACCCCTTTAGGACCTAGCCAGTTTATAGCTTAAATGACATCTACCACCAGGATGAAGCACTGTATGCAAATGAGCCTGAGGGGCGCAAGCTCCATAGATGTTAATGGAGCCTGGAGTCCGTCAGAGTCATTTGCATACAGTCATTCATCCTGGTGGTAGATGTCCTTAAAGGCTCAGCCCCATTTTTTTTTATTTTATCAGAGCGGCTATTATTTTTTTTTTTTAAAGGTAAATTTTGGCTGATAAGTTTTGCATTTATTTATTTGACTTTTGGGGGGATAATTATTGTTTTTAATGAAATTTTAAAAATAAACCTATTTTCAAATCTACACCCCTAAATCTATCGGAAACGGCTTTTAGGAAGATTGTTAACCCCTTGAGATCTTTATAGTAATTAAATCAAAAAGGAGGTCAAATTTAGATAATCCACTTTTATAACAGCTGAGGCCCCAGCGTTACAACCGCAGCTGGAGTGAGCTCCGATCACGGTTGCTTAAGCCGTTAAATGCCACAGTCAGCGCGACCGTGGCATTTAAATGGCCTTGTGGGGTTATCTTCCCCATGATGCCCCCCTCCCCACCAGCGCCATCTTCGGGGGGCGCCGATAGCTGTAGTTTAACAGGTTCCTTTAAGGATTTAAAGATAGGGTTAGTGCCAGCACCAAGCACGGGTGTTACTGAAAGGGCCTGCTCATCACTATTCATGTTGAATCCTAAAAATGAAGATCCAGATGGGACCTAGAAAACATTGTAGGATTCTTAACAGATCCAGAAATCTCAGTAAATGTGAAAGTGCAGTCAGGAGCTTCCTGCAGCCTTTGCATCTAAAGATGGTTCAGGTATCCTGGAAAGTTACTTCCACCCTGCCGACTTCAAAATGTAGCCTCTAGATACATGTTTCGATCACAAAACTTGACAAATGATCTCAGGTGACCTTCAGGAGTGTGGAGAAGTTGTCTATGTGTCCTGTATGCCACCAGCTTAGTCAAAGACCATCTCACCTTGTTTGGTAAACAATTCTGCACATTGAATAACAGTCTGTCTGCAGTCACCAATCCATTTTTCAGCAGCAGGAATCCCAGCATTTTGGGAGCCGGTCCAAACTTTGACGTGAACATGATTGGGAAGGTGAGGGATCCACGTGTGGCTGGGGTCAAAGTGAAGGGATAATGGTAGATGCATCATACGACTTACATATCCTGAAATTATGTCACGTGACTGTCCATTTACAATGTTTACATGTTACATAGTTTACATGTAACATAGTTTACATAATTTACATGTTACAACATCGAACATAGTTAAAAAAAATTAAAATATGATCACAATATAATCAGTAATATTTTTCTAACTTTTCTCTTCAGCTCTGTGGTTCCATTATTATCATCATCCAAGGACATATTCAGAATCGGCACTTACAGGCTTTAGGGAGCAGTTTATCGATTGATTTTTGTCCATGTAACATGATCCCAGATTTACCTATAACCTGCAAGACAAACCAATATCACATTACATGCATTTAGAGGAGTTGTATCTGTCTTTTATTATGATTTGTAAAGCGCTAGGGAATTTGATGGCGCAATATAAATAAAGATTATTATTATTTTTGATAAGACTCAGAGTTTTATTATATTGTCTGTAGAGTGGATTATGTAGCTTTATAAACCGGCAGGGGCCAACTCATCATGCTCCATATGAACAAGAATCTAACTACTGTAATACTGCCCCCTATGTACAAGAATCTAACTACTATAATACTGCCCTCTACGTACAAGAATATAACTACTATAATACTGCCCCTATGTACAAGAATATAACTACTATAATACTGCCCCCTATGTACAAGAATATAACTACTATAATACTGCCCCCTATGTACAAGAATATAACTACTATAATACTGCCCCCTATGTACAAGAATATAACTACTATAATACTGCCCTCTATGTACAAGAATATAACTACTATAATACTGCCCTCTATGTACAGGAATATAACTACTATAATACTGCCCCCTATGTACAGGAATATAACTACTATAATATTGCCCTCTATGTACAGGAATATAACTACTATAATACTGCCCCCTGTGTACAAGAATATAACTACTATAATACTGCCCATATGTACAAGAATATAACTACTATAATACTGTCCCCTATGTACAAGAATATAACTACTATAATACTGCCCCCTATGTACAAAAATATAACTACTATAATACTGCCCCCTATGTACAAGAATATAACTACTATAATACTGCCCCCTATGTACAAGAATATAACTGCTTTTCTACTGCCACCTATGCACAAGAATAAAACTGCTATAATACTGCCCTCTATGTACAAGAATATAACTACTATAATACTGCCCTCTATGTACAGGAATATAACTACTATAATACTGCCCCCTATGTACAGGAATATAACTACTATAATACTGCCCTCTATGTACAGGAATATAACTACTATAATACTGCCCCCTGTGTACAAGAATATAACTACTATAATACTGCCCATATGTACAAGAATATAACTACTATAATACTGCCCCTATGTACAAGAATATAACTACTATAATACTGCCCCCTATGTACAAAAATATAACTACTATAATACTGCCCCCTATGTACAAAAATATAACTACTATAATACTGCCCCCTATGTACAAGAATATAACTACTATAATACTGCCCCCTATGTACAAGAATATAACTGCTTTTCTACTGCCACCTATGCACAAGAATAAAACTGCTATAATACTGCCCTCTATGTACAAGAATATAACTACTATAATACTGCCCTCTATGTACAGGAATATAACTACTATAATACTGCCCCCTATGTACAGGAATATAACTACTATAATACTGCCCTCTATGTACAGGAATATAACTACTATAATACTGCCCCCTGTGTACAAGAATATAACTACTATAATACTGCCCATATGTACAAGAATATAACTACTATAATACTGCCCCTATGTACAAGAATATAACTACTATAATACTGCTCCCTATGTACAGGAATATAACTACTATAATACTGCCCCCTATGTACAAGAATATAACTACTATAATACTGCCCCCTAGGTACAAGAATATAACTACTGTAATACTGCCCCCTATGTACTGGAATATAACTACTATAATACTGCCCCCTATGTACAGGAATATAACTACTATAATACTGCCCCTATGTACAAGAATTTAACTACTATAATACTGCCCCCTTTGTACAGGAATATAACTACTATAATACTGCCCCTATGTACTAGAATATAACTACTATAATACTGCCCCTATGTACAAGAATTTAACTACTATAATACTGCCCCCTATGTACAGGAATATAACTACTATAATACTGCCCCTATGTACAAGAATATAACTACTATAATACTGCCCCTATGTACAAGAATTTAACTACTATAATACTGCCCCCTATGTACAAGAATATAACTACTATAATACTGCCCCCTATGTACAAGAATATAACTACTATAATACTGCCCCCTATGTACAAGAATATAACTACTATAATACTGCTCCCTATGTACAAGAATATAACTACTATAATACTGCCCCCTATGTACAAGAATATAACTACTATAATACTACCTCCTATGTACAAGAATATAACTACTATAATACTGCCCCCTATGTACAAGAATATTACTACTACAATACTGCCCCTATGTACAAGAATATAACTACTATAATACTGCCCCCTATGTACAAGAATATAACTACTATAATACTGCTCCCTATGTACAAGAATACAACTACTATAATACTGCCCCCTATGTACAAGAATTTAACTACTATAATACTGCCCCTATGTACAAGAATATAACTACTATAATTCTGCCCCCTGTGTACAGGAATATAACTACTATAATACTGCCCCTATGTACAAGAATGTAACTGCTATAATACTGCCCCCTATGTACAAGAATATAACTACTATAATACTGCTCCCTATTTTCAAGAATATAACTACTATAATACTGCTCCCTATGTACAAGAATTTAACTACTATAATACTGCCCCCTATGTACAGGAATATAACTACTATAATACTGCCCCTATGTACAAGAATATAACTACTATAATACTGCCCCTATGTACAAGAATATAACTACTATAATACTGCTCCCTATGTACAAGAATATAACTACTATAATACTGCCCCCTATGTACAAGAATTTAACTACTGTAATACTGCCCCCTATGTACAGGAATATAACTACTATAGTACTGCTCCTATGTACAAGAATATAACTACTATAATACTGCTCCCTATGTACAAGAATATAACTACTATAATACTGCCCCCTATGTACAAGAATATAACTACTATAATACTACCTCCTATGTACAAGAATATAACTACTATAATACTGCCCCTTATGTACAAGAATATAACTACTATAATACTGCCCCTATGTACAGGAATATAACTACTATAATACTGCCCCCTATGTACAAGAATATAACTACTATAATACTGCCCCCTGTGTATAGGAATATAACAAATACAATATCGCTCTTATGTGTAATAGTAATATGTAATTTTCTTACAAAATAATAGAATGAGATGCTTTTGGTGTCATCCTTCAGATCATTTGGATTTATATTATATTCCACTAATACAATCACTTGGTCTCCACATGGAATGGTCCGGCTGATGGGCTCCAGTCTTAGATAGCTCAGAGCTTCATTGTAGAAGGGGTCAACATTTTTGACTGCACCACGAAATACTCCACGGAACGGTTTGGCATGCGAAGAAACAGCCTCTATGTATCCCTAAGTGCAGAAGGGAAAGAACACATTAGTTTTTACTCCAAAAGTGATGGATTCGGTAACACTAAGGCTACATTCAGACGGCCATTGCCCGCCGTACCATAGCACGGCGGGCACACGGCTGCGCACGGGGAGAGGAGGAGGGGGTGAGGACCCCCTCCCCTCTCCATAGGAATATATGGCGCACAGCGCCGTATTTCGCAAAAAGATAGGACATGTTCTATCTTTCTACAGGGTGGGAAGTGGTACAGTGCCGCACCATACCGCTCCCGTTGGTCTCTGTGTGCCCATTGGGGTGTATGGGGGGCGTATATCGGCCGTATATACGTCGGCTATATATATGTCCCCCATACGTTCGTGTGAATGTAGCCTAAACCAGTTTTCTTTCAATTGTTCCTATACAGGCAGTCCCCGGGTTACATACAAGATAGGGTCTGGAGGTTTGTTCTTAAGTTGAATTTGTATGCAAGTCGAAACTGTATATTTTATAATGGAAGTTCTAGACAATTTTTTTTCTTTTGCCCCAGTGACAATTGGAGTTTCAACATTTTTGGTGTAATTGGACCAAGAATTATCAATAAAGCTTCATTACAGGCATCTTACAGCTGATCATTGCAGTCTGGGACTATAGTAAAGCATCCAGAGAGCTTCACCAGAGGTCACATGGGGCAGAGGGGTCCGTCTGTAACTATGGGTTGTCTGTAAGTCGGGTGTCCTTAAGTAGGGGACCGCCTGTATAGTAATCCCGACAGTTCTGCCTTTCTATTCATGTCCCAGGATTAGATACTGATGTGTTATAGTAAATGGATTTATCTTAAGAAATTTTTTAAAAAAATCTGATATAATGGATGATTTGACTATAATGGAAGGTTTGATAACCCTTTCTACAAATTTTGGAGGGATGCAGTGAAGGCTCTCATCATGTGAGGCTATGCACACCAGGCTGAGCTGAGATCATCTCCCTGAAAAACTAGAGTGGCCGCTATAACTTTTAGTAAAAAAAAAATTTTAATTCTTAAAAAAAAACAAAAATGTTGCTGATGCCTGACCAGTTTTTCGTTAATGCTTTGGTTACTTACTAAAGAACATTTGCCGACAACAGCAGGACCCACAAAAGCTAGGAAGGCTTCCACTCACTTGGATTGTAACTTGATTGCTCCAATTTGATGTGTCCAGACTAAAGCGCACTCGCCCAGATTTATCCGTATTTCCAAATACATTGATTACTTTTTCTGAAAATTTCACTTCCAGAGTTGCTTTTGCGTTCTGTATTGGGGTTCCATCCCGAAATAGGGCGACCAGCTAGAAAAAAAATTAAAAAGTCAAATAAACTCTGAATTTAGATATTTTAGAAAGCAAAGAGGGAAATTCACAGGGTCTCCCCATGGTCATCAGATTCTGTTTCATTGGTGCAGTCTGTGTGTGGCCACAAGTAAAATTTAGTCACATGACACGGAATAGGATATCAGGAGGATGCAGTGGTGGTCATACTTTTCTGGCATTATTATGGCCCCCATCACGGTCCCATTTTTCCTTAACCAATGCGTCCAACGAATACTTAGAGAATTGCTATAATGATACTGTTTCTAGTTTGTAAAATCTACAGTGCGAAGCTTGATTACTTTATTCTGCAAATAGTTTGTAGGAGGGCATTATTCCTTTGGGCACCTCAAGGGGAGTCAAACAAAATAACTTTTCTGGCATTATTTTGGCCCCATCACGGTCCCATTTTTCCCTTAGCTAATGCATACTATGAATATTTTCTGTTTTGCAAAATCTACAGTGCAAAACTTGGTAACTTCATTCTGCAAATATTAAGTAGGAGGGTATTATAACTTTGGGAACCTCAAACAAAAGAACTATTAATATTTAAATATGTTAATATAAATTTCATTAGGGAATTTTTTGTCATAGAGGGAATGACACAGTCATGGGATATTGGGAGAATGTAGTGGTACCTTTCTGAGGCTATTTTTACCCCCATTGCTGTCCCAATTTTACTATGCTACTGCATCCCATAAACACTTTAATGGTTGCAAAAAAAAATTAGCTGCTTTTTTGGAATTTAAAAGACCACAGTATAGAACATATATGGTGATTGATGTTTACTAATTTCTAAAATTTGTAACTCTACTTTTGGAAAGGGGCTTTTTATGTTGAATCAGTTTATTGAACAACGAACAGTACAAAAAAAAAACAAGCATGTGTTACAATGCACTTAATAAAGGTAATGAAACAAAGCAAATATCAAGGAGTACAAAGTATAAATACAATTATCCAGGACAAGCACGTTGCCTTAAGCTACGGCCCTATCTGAGTGAGGTAGCCTCTCGGGCGAGGCGGAATACATATAAGATAATTAAACCCTAAACAGGTATATAGGGAATAGTGATCCTCTCCCTACCCACCGAGGCATATTCCCCTCTTCCGAACCTGAAAGGGGCCAAGAAGGAGTCAGAAGGCGGTTATGAGTTGTTTGCCTGGAGCGTTACTATGAAACAAATAAGAATACAAAAATACGAAACAAGACAAAACAAGACGTTAGACAAAAACACTCAGGGAAGGACACGTAGGGAAGAAATCCTATCGGGAATAACCACTCGGGTCATGGGGGGGGGGAACGGTGAGTGCAGATATTCCCGGTCCCCTGTAGCTAGGCTATCTGTGCCATTAGGGCAAAAACGAGCATCACGTGGCCTGAGTCCTGAGACTCTCTAAAGCTCATCCAAGGAGACCACACACGAAGGAACCTTTCGTGAGCTTCTGGAGATATTACGGCCAATGCGAAAGAGGTGGGACATTTCCTGGGCCCATTCGGCCATGGAGGGGCAAGTAGAGGAGCGCTAATGGCGTGGGATTACCGCCTTGGCTGCGATTAAACAAAAGTGCAGAATGTCTCTTTTTTGCGCTCCAATTTGGCCAGGGAGTATCGACAAAAGGGCGACATCTGGGCTAGCATTCACTTGTTTGTAACATGTAACATGTCTCCCTTGCTGGTTCCGCAGCACCAGCATGCATCCGAAATGGAGGGAAAGGCTAAATGCAGTACAGTCGGAACCCGGTGAAAGGGGCTTTTTATGTATTGTCTGCTAAATGTTATGTGGCTACCATGTTGCCTGATCCTCGGTCTACAGCCTCTGGAGAGATGTCCTTCAGTAGCCAAATAGACCTTAGGAAATACACTGGAGATGTCTATAGAGGAGTATTGTGGGCTTGCTCTGGGACCTGTGCTAAGGTCACTGAGCAGGAAATGGGAGAGGAGGTGAGCTGTAGACCATCTATGAAGGACAGAAATTCTCCATTAAGTTAATCTGTGTTTTTATTACTTACCGTTATGTAATATGGATACCCAATTTTGTAGAAAGAATTTGCTGCTTCAAATGCAAGGCTTCCAGGTGCATATGACGCAGAGATGGTTTTGGATTCAGAGAACCTGATTCCTATAGAAAGAGCAGAAATGTTCCTTGACATAAGAGGTTTACTTTTTATTACAGATTCTAGTTGAACTAACAAGATCCAAAAAACAACAAATGTTCAGAACCGGAATTCACTCACCTGTGCCCTCCTCTCGCATTTCCACATGGATCTCAAGATCGTAATAATCGTAACTAGCATCTCCAAAGTTAAATGTTGTCTGGTAGCAGCCATTGTCGTTTGTCTGGTGACGTAAAGAGATGCCAATATGGTCAATAGTGAATTTAGTGACTTTAGGGGTGTAGGGAGTGCCGGGGCAGCAGTCACAATCAAGCCTAATGGCTTCTCTACCACATACTGGAAATGGGGCCCCACGATAGATTTTGCATTGGATCTTGGGTGCTGTAGGCTGTTGAGCCACTGGAAAATCCACATAGTATCGTAGTAAAAAAAGCTTAGAAAAATACATCAGTCTATCAAGTCCAACCTTTCCAATATAATGTGTTGATCCAAAAGAAGTCAAAAACCCTGCAAGGCTGATGCCACACAGGATAACGGTCAGAATAACTCCCTGGATCAACAGAAACTACTAACAAAATGTGATATTATGTGATATTTTTCCTCTCCAGGATCCTCTTGAACATGTTCAAATTATCAGCCATTACAACATCCTGTAACAGAGGTTTCCATAGTCTCTCTGCTCGCACAGTAAAGAACCTTTGTCTATAGCGATGGTAGAACCACCTTTCCTCTAGGCGTAGATGATGCCCCTGTCTATGGTGATAGTAGAACCACCTCTCCTGTAGGCGTAGAGGATGTCCCCTGTCTATGGTGATGGTAGAGCCGCCTCTCCTGTAGGCGTAGAGGATGCCCCCTGTTGATGGTGATGGTTGAACCTCCTCTCCTCTAGGTGTAGATGATGCCCCTTGCCTATGATGGTTATATGTCTCTCCTCTAGGTGCAGAGGATGCCCCCTGTCTATGATGATGGTAGAACCTCCTCTCCTCTAGGTGTAGAGGATGCCCCCTGTCTATGATGATGGTAGAATTGCCTCTCCGCTAGGTGTGGAGGATGTCCCCTGTTTATGATTATGGTGATACGTCTCTCCTGTAGGTGTAGAGGATGTCCTCTGTCTATGATTATGGTAGAATCGCCTCTTCGCTTGATGTAGAGGATGCCCCCTGTCTATGATGATGGTGATACGTCTCTCCTATAGGCGTAGAGGATGCCCCCTGTCTATGATGATGCGGATACATTTCTCCTCTAGGTGTTGAGGATGCCCCCTGTCTATGATGATGCGGATACATCTCTCCTATAGGTGTAGAGGATGCCCCTGTCTATGATGATGCGGATACATCTCTCCTGTAGGTGTAGAGGATGCCCCCTGTCTATGATTATGGTGATACATCTCTCCTCTAGGTGTAGAGGATGCCCCCTGTCTATGATGATGGTGATATGCCTCTCCTCTAGGTGTAGAGGACGTCCCCTGTCTATGGTGATGGTGATACGTCTCTCCTCTAGGTGTAGAGGATGCCCCCTGTCTATGATGATGGTGATGCATCTCTCCTCTAGGTGTAGAGGATGCCCCCTGTCTATGATGATGGCGATATTTCTCTCCTCTAGGTGTAGAGGATGTCCCCTGTCTATGATGATGGTGATACGTCTCTCCTCTAGGTGTAGAGGACGCCCCCTGTCTATGATGATGGTGATGCGTCTCTCCTGTAGGTGTAGAGGATGCCCCCTGTCTATGATGATGGTGATACGTCTCTCCTCTAGGTGTAGAGGATGCCCCCTGTCTATGATGATGGTGATGCGTCTCTCCTGTAGGTGTAGAGGATGCCCCCTGTCTATGATGATGGTGATACATCTCTCCTCTAGGTGTAGAGGACGCCCCCTCTCTATGATGATGGTGATACATCTCTCCTCTAGGTGTAGGGGACGCCCCCTGTCTCTGATGATGGTGATACGTCTCTCCTCTAGGCGTAGAGGATGCCCCCTCTCTATGATGATGGTGATACGTCTCTCCTCTAGGTATAGAGGATGCCCCCTGTCTATGATGATGGTGATACGTCTCTCTCCTCTAGGTGTAGAGGATGTCTCCTGTCTATGATGATGGTGATACATCTCTCTTCTAGATGTATAGGTCGCCCCCTGTCTATGATGATGGTGATACGTCTCTCCTATAGGTGTAGAGGATGCCCCTGTCTATGATGGTGGTGATACGTCTCTCCTCAAGGTGTAGAGGATGCCCCCTGTCTATGATGATGGTGATACGTCTCTCCTCTAGGTATAGAGGATGCCCCCTGTCTATGATGATGGTGATACGTCTCTCTCCTCTAGGTGTAGAGGATGCCTCCTGTGTATGATGATGGTGATACGTCTCTCCTCTAGGTGTAGAGGACGCCCCCTGCCTATGATGATGGTGATAAATCTCTCCTGTAGGTGTAGAGGATGCCCCCTGTCTATGGTGATGGTGATACGTCTCTCCTCTAGGTGTAGAGGATGCCCCCTGCCTATGATGGTGATATGTCTCTCCTCTAGGTGTAGAGGATGCCCCTTGTCTATGTTGATGGTAGAACCTCCTCTCCTCTAACAGTAGAGGACGCCCCTTGTCCTGGTCACAGGCCTAGGTAAAAAAGGATCTTTCGAGGTACTATACTGCTTGTTCAGGTATTTGTAAATTGTAATAAGGTCTCCCATTAGTCGTCTTTTTTCTAAATTGAATAATCCCAAATTTTGTAATTTGTCATTGTATTCTAGTCCCCCCAATCCCCTAATAATGTTTAACTTCCAGTGGAGAATCCAATTCTTCCAGAAATCAGCAACATTTCAACGTTAAGACCAACCAATCTAAAAAAATGTGAGTATGGAGTTACGGGGCACATTCAGTGCTGATCAAACCGACAAGTCTTCATGGCCCATTGTTATTATGTTTGCTTATCAATCTGCTGCCCAGAGGCCTTCAATAAAGACTAAAGTAAAATGTTGTAAAAAAAATGTTATCATGTGAGCTCACCTTTTCTTCCCATAAGGTACAGATCATTCTCTGGTCGCTGTAGAAGTTGGGCTTTCGGCAAAGTTTTACAACCATTGTACCTTGCACCCCCTTCCCATAAGTATACCTGCAATGGAATGATATAGAAAAAGCCAATCATGGGCCAAAGCAATATAAAGTTTAGAATTTGAGGTTTTGTCCAAGAACATCCAAGATAAAAGATCACCAGGGCTTTGAACAAGAAAGAAATGTTGGTTCAGGTCAGTGGGTCTTGGGAAGTAGTGTGACAGAGTAGGAAATTAGTAAAGTAAAGGGAGATGGGCCCGGCAATGAGATTTCCAAAAGGGAGAGGCCTGGCTAAGAGTTGTTGGAGCCACATCCTACCCAGGCGAGGCGGTCTAGTGACATATAGTGCCAACAGATGTGTATAGCTGAGGCTGATGGAGGAAGGACAATCATCGTCAATGAATTGAGGAACAAGGAGCCTAAAGACCACCGGTAAGGAGCAGGGAGCTAAAGAAGAGATTGCCAAGAGTAGGCCAGGAGATTGAGGGGGGGGGACAATAGCTGGGCAAGTGAAGTGACTAACGGCACAGTTAGCACAGCACTAAAGCCTACAATGTGGGGCCAGGTTGTTTCAAGCATCTGGTTCCCCATAGTGGTACCAGAGGGTCGATAAGAGACATGGTCGTTCTACTTGACAACAACATGGAAGCCCAAATATTACTTTGAAAGTACTTCTAACGTTAGGCCATGCATTTATTGAAATGGGACACTAAAATAAATTAAAAAATAGATTATGAACCTTCTAACCCAACGCCATGGTCCCAGAGCCCCAACAATTTTCATAATTTTAGATAATGGTAGAAAAAATTGTAACAGATAAGGAAACACATCCTGGTCACATCACACGTGTAAAAAGAGCTCAAATTGTATCCTGAATTGAAATCATAAACTTACTTTGCACAAACTTTCAGTGGGATCGTAGGATCTAGAGTATTAATGGAAGAAGGTTCTTCTATGGTGACTTCAAAGCGTGGAAATACTGCAACGTGATGAAGGGGAGATTTATTACAACTGGTGGTTCTGTTCTAGTCTTAACTCAATCGGCCAAGGAGAAAAAGTCATTGCCATGGTCTGGTTCTTCAGAAATAGGTAACCATAGGATATGTCATAGATGAGTTATAGAATTGCCCCCCCCTATTTTAATAAGGTCGACAGCTGAAGTGAAACCTCTCACCGATCTCCTTAACTTCGAAGGTCTTCAATGCCAGTCCGTTCTCCACATTGATGGTATAGTTGCCCAGCATGGGATCAGATGTCAAGTTAAAACTTAAGTCTGCGATACACATTGAGGTCGTCACATCCAACCATTGAAAGATCCGGTTATTTTCAGGGTCCTTAGGAAAAAAGTGAAATACGTGAAATCCCCACCATGGCTCACCTGGGATAATATATGACGAGTGATCGGTCACGATAGGCATCCCTAGCCCTTAAAAGTAGTATAGAGTCACACTGCTGTCATTCCTTCTTAAAGGGAACCTATGAGCAATCGGCTTAATAAACCACTACCAGTATACTGTCAAATGCCGTAATACCTTCTAGATTTTGTATCTTTTATGATCCAGTGTGATGGCATCATCTTGAAAATCAATTTTGAAGTGAAAAGGAAATTGGTTGTAGAAAGTCATGGAGGCGGAGAGTTTGACACTGAACTCTACGTGTGGAGCTCTGAACGTCTCCTGCTCTGTGATTGACATTGTACATCGGACTTCAGGAGATCTGGTTAGTGATGTCTCTATATGCAGGATCAACAATAACAGTGATTGGTGCTTTCTGAGGAAGAGAGAGCTTGACTCCGCCTACCTGACTTTATACAACCAGTTTACATCTCACTTTAAAGATGATTTTCTGGATGATGCCACCACACCAGGTCATGAAAGAAGCATGATCTGGTAGGTGTTCAGCTGCTTAACAACATACTGGTTGTGGTTTATTAGGTACATTTCTGCTGGCAGGTTCTCTTTAAGTATCATAGTAGATCAGGTAGAAAAAAAAGATCCATCAAGTCCAAATTGAACATCCTAGATTGTTGATGACACTTGACCATTGGCGAATAGAAAGGAAAATTCCTTGTTGACAAAACTGTCCTCCAGAAACCATGTACCAGCCATAACATGGTAACATGGTATTACACTGCATACATTGCAGACCCTCCAGATTTCAGTAAGCCCCTGGGCGACAGAGCCTCATTGGTGCCCTTTACAGTGAACTCACATGGCTGCAATACAAAATTTTAAATTATATTTTGGGTTATATAATATACAGCCACCCATGTATTCATTATATACAGCCACTCTCACCAGGTTCTGCCAGGCTGCTGACCCCCACAAGCAGCTCTGGGCCCCAGGCACTTGCCCGGGTATGCCAGGTGCCTTGCCGCCCTGACTGCAGACATCCCGGCCCCTCCTGACTACATGTACCATATATCATCCATATATCACCCATAACATCTATATAATTTCATATTATCAGACTTACCTTCAACTCCACCACAGAGTACTGCAAAAGATAAAAGGGAAATTTTACATTGCAGTTTTATACTTGGATGATCTGTGTAATCTTTACTTAACTACTAACCCTGTGATGCCTTGGCACATGGTTAGCCAGAGACAGAGCCATCCATGCTACCATGAGTATACAGGCAGGGAGGCTGAGCTGCTAATTTATAACTGTGTGACAGGAACCTGCCTAATAATTATTAGTAACTGTGATAGGAAATTTCCCCCTTAGTATGATAGTATCATAGTTTATACAGTTGAAAAAAGACACTTGTCCATCAAGTTCAACCAAGGAAGGGAAGGGATTGGATGAGGAAGGGATTTATGGGAAACAATATTATATGATATAATTATCAATGTTATTTAGGCGTAAAAAAGCATCTAGACCCTTCTTGAAGCTCTCTGCTGTCCCTGCTGTGACCAGCGCCTGAGGCAGGCTATTCCACAGATTGACAGTTCTCATAGTAAAAAAAGCCCTGTCGCCTCTGGTGATTAAACCTTGTTTTCTCCAGACGGAGACAGTGCCCCCTCGTCTTTTGATTTGATTTAATCTGAAACAACTTACCACCATATTTTAAGAATTAAAAGTATTATATTGTAAGTGCTTTGTACCTTCAATCTGGAGCACATAAAGTTCTTATCCAGAGTCACAATCCGGAATCTTACTGTGAAAATCAAATAGAGAACTTACGAGTTAAAAGAAACTGACAACCCCCTCCCCAGAATCCAGGACCCTGACCCACACATCACCTGTTTCACTTGCCCGGTAGATTGCTTTATCAGTCTGCACCACAACTCCACCCGGAAGTGTCTTAATTAAAAGTTGTTTACTCTCCTCAAAAGAGACCAATCCTTTACCTACAATCTTTACAGTTGCAACCTCATTACCAGCACTGGGGGAAGGAACCTGGGGGTAGAGCAAAGGACGAGTAATGTGATGTATGGACACAGTGACTGCACCAGTAGCAGAATAGTGAGTGCAGCTCTGGAGTATAATACAAGATGTAACTCAGGATCAGTACAGGATAAATAATGTCATGTATGTACACAGTGACTGCACCAGCAGCAGAATAGTGAGTGCAGCTCTGGAGTATAATACTGGATGTAACTGAGGATCAGTACAAGATACGTAATGTCATCTATGTACACAGTGACTGCACCAGCAGCAGAATAGTGAGTGCAGCTCTGGATAATACAGCATGAGTAATGACATATATGTACAAAATCAGTGACTCTCTCTCTCTTACCGTGAAGCTGAAACAGAAAAAGCCATTTTTGGGTTGATTTGGTAACAATTGGATCTCCTGTTGTTGAGTCTCTAATGTCGCAGTCACAGTAAAATCCTTGGGAATCTCCCCATCCAGCAGCAGGCAGACGTTCTCGGAGGAAGGAAAGTGCAGCTCAGCCGGGATCAGCAGCATATAATTTCTGGAAAGACAGGAATGATCCATAGACAATCACGTTATTAAAGTTGTTATGATAGTTTCTAATGAACCTCGTTACAAGCAGCTGAGGGTTTGTCACTATTTCATCTACACAATCCGATACATTGTAACAAATATAAGAGGATGGGAGGGATGGGTGAGCACGGATACAACTGTAACAAACTCTCTGCTGTAAGATGTAATCGTTTTTACTTAATAGCAATACTTTTCAAAGCTGAGGGTACGTTACAATTGTATCGAACATAGAAAATAAAGTACAGGCAGTCCCTGAGTTACATACAAGACAGGTTCCATTGGTTTGTTCTTAAGTTGAATTTGTATGTAAGTCGAAACTGTATATTTTATAATTGTAGTTCCAGACAAAAAAATTTTTTGCCCCAGTGACAATTAAAGTTTCACTTTTAGCTGGGAATGTTCCTACAAGAAGGTGATCCGAATACATGACCTACCTCCTGTCCTGGCAGGTGCCTACTTACATGTCTGGCTGCATAGTGGGGTCTCCAGGGACAGAAGGTAATAAGAGGAGACCCAGAAGAAACCTCAGGAGGCGGAGAGACCCTGTGCAGCCGGAGATGGTCATCTTCTGGGTCTTGAGGTTCTGGATCGTTATTCCTTGAGTTGGGCTCAGTCCTTCTTCCTCCGTCCTCTGACTGATCTAAAAGTCACCATTTAAGTCTCTATACAATGTGGACCCCAGCCAGGCCCTCACCCCATACACTATGTGGCGGTATTATAACCATGACAGGTGACCAGGGAATTCTCCCATCATGCTTCACATCTCATTGTTCTGTTGTTTGCTCAATAATTTTTTTTTCTCCAGGTTTGATCTACAGGGAATTGTTCAGTTTGTGATCTCTAGACCTTGTCCATGGGCAACTCACCAAAAATCATCCAGGAGCCAGAGAAGTATTGTGTTAGAAAGTATGTATGGAAATATAGTATATTCGTATACATTAAAGCAGTATTATAGTAGTTATATTCCTGTACATAGGGGGCAGTATTATAGTAGTTATATTCTTGTACATAGGGGGCAGTATTATAGTAGTTATATTCCTGTACATAGGGGGCAGTATTATAGTAGTTATATTCTTGTACATAGGGGGCAGTATTATAGTAGTTATATTCCTGTACATAGGGGGCAGTATTATAGTAGTTATATTCTTGTACATAGGGGGCAGTATTATAGTAGTTATATTCCTGTACATAGGGGGCAGTATTATAGTAGTTATATTCTTGTACATAGGGGGCAGTATTATAGTAGTTATATTCCTGTACATAGGGGGCAGTATTATAATAGTTATGTTCTTGTACATAGGGGGCAGTATTATAGTAGTTATATTCCTGTACATAGGGGGCAGTATTATAGTAGTTATATTCTTGTACATAGGGGGCAGTATTATAGTAGTTATATTCTTGTACATAGGGGGCAGTATTATAGTAGTTATATTCCTGTACATAGGGGGCAGTATTATAGTAGTTATATTCTTGTACATAGGGGGCAGTATTATAGTAGTTATATTCTTGTACATAGGGGGGCAGTATTATAGTAGTTATATCCTTGTACATAGGGGGCAGTATTATGGTAGTTATATTCTTGTACATAGGGGCAGTATTATAGTAGTTATATTCTGTACATAGGGGGCAGTATTATAGTAGTTATAGTCTTGTACATAGGGGGCAGTATTATAGAAGTTATATTCTTGTACATAGGGGGCAGTATTATAGTAGTTATATTCCTGTACATAGGGGGAAGTATTATAGTAGTTATATTCTTGTACATAGGGGGCAGTATTATAGTAGTTATATTCTTGTACATAGGGGGCGGTATTATAGTAGTTATATTCCTGTACATAGGGGGCAGTATTATAGTAGTTATATTCCTGTACATAGGGGGCAGTATTATAGTAGTTATATTCTTGTACATAGGGGGCAGTATTATAGTAGTTATATTCTTGTACACAGGGGGCAGTATTCTAGTAGTTATATTCTTGTACATAGGAGGCAGTATTATAGTAGTTATATTCTTGTACATAGGGGGCAGTATTATAGTAGTTATATTCTTGTACATAGGGGGCAGTATTATAGTAGTTATATTCTTGTACATAGGGGGCAGTATTATAGTAGTTATATTCTTGTACATAGGGGGCAGTATTATAGTAGTTATATTCCTGTACATAGGGGGCAGTATTATAGTAGTTATATTCTTGTACATAGGGGGCAGTATTATAGTAGTTATATTCCTGTACATAGGGGGCAGTATTATAGTAGTTATATTCTTGTACATAGGGGGCAGTATTATAGTAGTTATATTCTTGTACATAGGGGGGCAGTATTATAGTAGTTATATCCTTGTACATAGGGGGCAGTATTATGGTAGTTATATTCTTGTACATAGGGGCAGTATTATAGTAGTTATATTCTGTACATAGGGGGCAGTATTATAGTAGTTATAGTCTTGTACATAGGGGGCAGTATTATAGAAGTTATATTCTTGTACATAGGGGGCAGTATTATAGTAGTTATATTCCTGTACATAGGGGGAAGTATTATAGTAGTTATATTCTTGTACATAGGGGGCAGTATTATAGTAGTTATATTCTTGTACACAGGGGGCGGTATTATAGTAGTTATATTCCTGTACATAGGGGGCAGTATTATAGTAGTTATATTCCTGTACATAGGGGGCAGTATTATAGTAGTTATATTCTTGTACATAGGGGGCAGTATTATAGTAGTTATATTCTTGTACACAGGGGGCAGTATTCTAGTAGTTATATTCTTGTACATAGGAGGCAGTATTATAGTAGTTATATTCTTGTACATAGGGGGCAGTATTATAGTAGTTATATTCTTGTACATAGGGGGCAGTATTATAGTAGTTATATTCCTGTACATAGGAGGCAGTATTATAGTAGTTATATTCTGGTACATAGGGGGCAGTATTATAGTAGTTATATTCTTGTACATAGGGAGCAGTATTATAGTAGTTATATTCTTGTACATGGGGGGCAGTATTATAGTAGTTATATTCTTGTACATAGGAGGGAGCATTATAGTAGTTATATTCTTGTACATAGGGGCCAGTATTATAGTAGTTATATTCTTGTACATAGGGGGCAGTATTATAGTAGTTATATTCTTGTACATAGGGGGCAGTATTCTAGTAGTTATATTCTTGTACATAGGGAGCAGTATAATGGTAGTTATATTCTTATACATAGGGAGCAGTATTATGGTAGTTATATTCTTGTACATAGGGGGCAGTATTATAGTAGTTATATCTTGTACATAGGGGGCAGTATTATGGTAGTTATATTCTTGTACATAGGGAGCAGTATTATGGTAGTTATATTCTTGCACATAGGGGGCAGTAATATAGTAGTTATATTCTTGTACATAGGGGGCAGTATTATGGTAGTTATATTCTTGTACATAGGGGCAGTATTATAGTAGTTATATTCCTGTACATAGGGGGCAGTATTATAGTAGTTATTTTCCTGTACATAGGGGGTAGTATTATAGTAGTTATATTCTTGTACATAGGGGGAAGTATTTTAGTAGTTATATTCTTGTACATAGGGGGCAGTATTGTGGTAGTTATATTCTTGTACATAGGGGGCAGTATTGTAGTAGTTATATTCTTGTACATAGGGGGCAGTATTATAGTAGTTATATTCTTGTACATAGGGGGCAGTATTATAGTAGTTATATTCTTGTACATAGGGGCAGTATTATAGTAGTTATATTCTTGTACATAGGGGGCAGTATTATAGTAGTTATATTCTTGTACATAGGGGGCAGTATTATAGTAGTTATATTCTTGTACATAGGGGGCAGTATTATAGTAGTTATATTCTTGTACATAGGGGGCAGTATTATAGTAGTTATATTCCTGTACATAGGGGGCAGTATTATAGTAGTTATATTCCTGTACATAGGGGGCAGTATTATAGTAGTTATATTCTTGTACATAGGGGGCAGTATTATAGTAGTTATATTCCTGTACATAGGGGGCAGTATTATAGTAGTTATATTCTTGTACATAGAGGGCAGTATTATAGTAGTTATATTCTTGTACATAGGGGGCATTATTGTAGTAGTTATATTCTTGTACATAGGGGGCAGTATTATAGTAGTGGCTCACACCCTCCTGTAGGTGGCCACCTAGATATCAGGGAGTACATCTGACGTGTACTCACTGCTCCCACGTCCTTTTCTGCAGCTTTGGCTCCTTACTCTGCATTTATGTGCTGTCAGGACTCGGGGTGATGCTCCGACCAGGGAACAGTGACTTCTTGTCAGCTGTACTTACCACACTATGGTCCTCCCCTGCCCAGCACAGATCAGCACATTGACCATAAAAGAAAGTAATCTGTTCTGCGGTGCCCATTATTATTGGTTGTCTGCTGTGGGGTTTAAATGACTTTTATCTGCTCTGCGGTCTTCATTATTATTCTCTTATTCTCTAATTAATATTGTCTGCTCAAGTTTATCCTATTATTAATATTCTGGGAATTATTTTGAGTGCTTAGTGTTCTCCACTATTATTAATTACTCTTGTATCTCTTATATCTATTATTATTATTATTGTTATTGTTATTATTATTATTATTATTATTGTTATTATTATTATCTGCTCAAGGATTCTCATTTTTATTATTTGTCTCCTCTAGGGTCTCCAGTACTATTATTTTCTCTGGGGTCTCTAGTATTATTAGTGTCTGATATGGGGTTTCTAGTATTATTATCTGCTCTCGGGTCTCAAGTAATATTATTTGTCTTCTCTGGGGTCTCGATTATTATTATTTGTCGGCTCTAGGGTCCCCATTATTTTTATATGCCTGCTCTGGCCCGATGGAGGCCCCTCTTCACCCCAAGTAGTGGGGGCCCCAGGCCGCGCGCCCTGTGCGCCTGCCCTATTATCTGGCTCTGGCTCGGGGATCTCCAGTATTAATAGTGTCTGCTCTGTGGTCTCCATTACTATAATTAATTTGTTTTCTCTTGTTTCTCCATTATGATTATTATACAATCTTGGGTCCCCATTATTGATGTTTGTTAGAGATGAGCGAACATACTCGTTCGAGCATTAGCGTACTCGAAACTGCTCGTTGCTCGGACGAATACTTCGCCCGCTCGAGAAAATGGCATCTCCCGCCGTTTTGCTTTCTGGCGGCCAATCACAAGCCAGGAGACTCTGCACTCCACCCAGCAGTGGTTGGCTGGCCAGATCAGGTGACCCTGGAATAGACTAGCCCCTGCCTGCGCTGTTCGGATCATTCTGTGTCTGGATGCCGCTAGGGAGAGAGCTGCTGCTGGTCAGGGACAGCGTTAGGGTGCTAGTAGATTACTGTTAGGCAGGAGTGATTCTCAAAGAACCCAACAGCCCTTCTTAGGGCTACAATAACGTTATACCTTTTTTTTTCTTTATTTGCAGCTAGTACCATATTGTGAGGAATTTGCAGGGGGACTTGCTACCGTTGTGTTTAGCTCTTAGTGACACACATATCCACCTCAAACACCAAAGTGGGACAATTTATTAGGGGTTGGATTTCAATTAGGCACAGTCTGCCAGTTTCTTTTTATTTTACGTTTATTTTTTCATAACTCAGCGTCATCTCATCTGGCATAGCAGTGTGCTTTCATACTTGGCTAGAAAATAGCCATAGGAGAATCCAAACGGCTTAGTTAGGCCTACAATAGCGTTATATATATTTTATTTCTGGTTGATCTGCTGGTGGCTGGCCTTGCTGTAGTGCATCTACTACCATATTGTGAGGAATTTGTAGTGAGACTTGCGACCACTGTGTTTAGCGCTTAGTGACGCACATATCCATCGCAAAGACCGAAGTTGGACAATTTATTAGGGGTTGGATTTCAATTAGGCACAGTCTGCCATTTACTTTTTATTTTACGTTTATCTCATCTGGCATAGCAGTGTGCTTTCATACTTGGCTAGAAAATAGCCATAGCAATAGGATAGCATCGTTTGGTTTTAAAAACTAAAAAACACAAAAAAAAAAAAAAAAAAAACACAAAAAAAGTCCAAAAAAAATTAAAGTTATAACTTTCATTTTCAAAATGTTTAACCCGAGGGCTAGGGGTAGAGGACGAGGGCGGGGACGTGGGCGGGGTGAGACACCACCTGCTGATGAGGGAGCAGGGGAACGCCGCAGAGCTATACTCCCTAGGTTCATGTCTGAAGTTACTGGGACTCGTGGTAGAGCACTGTTGAGGCCAGAACAGTGCGAACAGGTGATGTCGTGGATTGCCGACAATGCTTCGAGCAATTTGTCCACCAGTCAGTCTTCCACGCAGTCCACCCATGTCACCGAAATCGGCACTCCTCCAGCTCCTGGACCTCAGCCTCCTCCCCCCCAGTCTGCCCCCTCCCAGGAAAATTTGGCATTTGAACCGGCATACTCTGAGGAACTGTTTTCTGGACCCTTCCCACAGTCACAAACCACTTGTCCGGTTGCTGCTGAGCAATTTTCCGATGCCCAGGTTTTCCACCAGTCGCAGTCTGTGGGTGATGATGACCTTCTTGACGTAGTGGAAGAAGTGTGTAAAGAGGTGTCCGACGATGAGGAGACACGGTTGTCAGACAGTGGTGAAGTTGTTGTCAGGGCAGGAAGTCCGAGGGGGGAGCAGACTGAGGGATTGGAGGATGATGAGGTGACAGACCCAAGCTGGGTTGAGAGGCCGGGTGAACACAGTGCTTCTGAGACGGAGGAGAGTCCTTGACCAGAACAGGTTGGAAGAGGCAGTGGTGGGACCAGACGGAGAGGCAGGGCCAGAGCTGGTGCATCAGCGCCAAATGTGTCACGTAGTGAAGCTCCCGTGGCGAGGGCTCCCGCGGCGAGGGCTGAATTTTCAGAAGTCTGGAGGTTCTTTAAGGAAACACCGGATGACCGACGGACTGTGGTGTGCAACCTTTGCCAAACCAGGATCAGCAGGGGTTCCACCACTACTAGCTTAACTACCACCAGTATGCGCAGGCATATGAATGCTAAACACCCCACTCAGTGGCACCAAGCCCGTTCACCTCCGGCCGTGCACACCACTGCTCCTTCCCCTGTGTCAGCTGATAGTCAGCCCCCTGCCCAGGACCCTGGCACAAAAACCCCATCGTCGCCTCCACGATCCTCCACAGCATCCACCAGTGTTCAGCTCTCCATACCCCAGACGCTGGAGCGGAAAAGGAAGTATACTGCAACCCACCCGCCCGCCCAAGCCCTTAATGTCCACATCTCCAGATTAATTAGCCTGGAGATGCTGCCCTATAGGCTAGTAGAGACCGAGGCCTTTCGCAACCTCATGGCGGCGGCCGCCCCTCGGTATTCGGTCCCCAGCCGCCACTACTTTTCCCGATGTGCCGTCCCAGCCCTGCACCAGCACGTGTCAGACAACATCATCCGTGCCCTGACCAACGCCGTTTCTGACAAGGTCCACCTGACCACGGACACGTGGACGAGTGCTGCCGGGCAGGGCCACTATATATCGCTGACGGCACATTGGGTTAACTTGGTGGAGGCTGGGACCGAGTCTGACCCTGCGGCTGGTCATATACTGCCGACGCCGAGGATTGCGGGGCCTACCTCGGTCCAGGTCTTTCAGGCCTACTATGCCTCCTCCTCCCACCCCTCCTCCACCTCCTCCTCCGAACTACCATCCGTGGGCATGGCGCCATCAGTCGCTAGCTCTAGGCACAGCAGCAGTGTCGTCGCTAAGCGACAGCAGGCGGTGCTCAAACTGCTGAGCCTAGGCGATAGAAGGCACACCGCCCAAGAACTATTACAGGGCATCTCGGCGCAGACTGATCTGTGGCTGGCACCGCTGAACCTGAAGCCAGGCATGGTTGTGTGTGACAACGGCCGTAACCTGGTGGCGGCTCTGCAATTCGGCAGACTGACACATGTGCCATGCCTGGCCCATGTGTTAAATCTGATAGTTCAGCGTTTCCTCAAGACATACCCCAATCTGTCTGATTTGCTCACGAAGGTGCGCCGCATCTGTGCGCATTTCAGGAAGTCCATGCTGCCACTCTCAGGGCAGCGCAGCGCCGCCTCCAACTGCCCGCTCACCGACTGTTGTGCGACGTGCCCACGAGGTGGAATTCAACATTAACCATGTTATCCAGAGTTTACCAGCAGCGCAGAGCGATTGTAGACTGCCAGATGTCAACTTCCACCAGAACTGGTAGTCAGGTCAGTCAGCTTCCTCAAGTCTACAATGAGGAGTGGACGTGGATGTCTGATATCTGTCAGGTGCTGAGTAACTTTGAGGAGTCAACACAGATGGTCAGTGGCGATGCCGCCATCATCAGCCTCACCATCCCGCTGCTTGGCCTGTTGAAAAACTCTCTGATCAGCATGAAGTCGGAAGCTTTGCGCTCGTCACAAGAGACGGGGGAAGAAGATTCCCTTGTTGATAGCCAAAGCACCCTCAGGTCTGTTTCTCAGCGCATATCGGAGGAGGTGGAGGAGGATGAGGAGGAAGAGGAGGAGAATGTTGGCGAGACACAAGAGGGGACCATTGTTCAGTCCTTCACTGTTCAGCGTGTATGGGCAGAAGAAGAGGAGTTGGAGGAGTTGGAGGAGGAGGAAATGGAGAGTCAGGCCAGTGAGGGGAGTGAACTTGCGCGTTGGTACTCTGGCGCATATGGCAGATTTCATGCTAGGCTGCCTATCCCGTGACCCTCGCGTTCAAAGAATTTATTCCAGCACCGATTACTGGGTGTTCACTCTCCTGGACCCACGGTACAAGCAAAATCTTGCCACTCTCATCCCTGGAGAGGAAAGGAGTGTGAGAATGCATGAATACCAGCAGGCCCTGGTGCACAAGCTGAAACAGTATTTCCCTTCTGACAGCGCTAGCGGCAGAGTGCGTAGTTCTGCGGGACAAGTAGCGAGGGAGAGTAGGCGAGCTGGCAGCTTGTCCAGCACTGGCAAGGGTACGCTTTACAAGGCTTTTGCCAGCTTTATGTCACCCAGCAAGACACTGTCACCTGTCCCCAGTCTCGGCAGAGTAGGGCTGATCTTTACAGAAAGATGGTGAGGGAGTACGTAGCTGACCATACCATCGTCCTAAATGAACACACAGCTCCCTACAACTACTGGGTTTCAAAGCTGGACATGTGGCACGAACTGGCGCTGTACGCCTTGGAGGTTCTTGCCTGCCCTGCCGCTAGTGTGTTGTCCGAGCGGGTTTTCAGTGCAGCTGGTGGCATCATCACCGATAAGCGTACACGCCTGTCGACTGACAGCGCTGACAGGCTGACGCTTATCAAGATGAATAAAGCCTGGATTTCTCATAATTTCCAATCTCCACCAGGTGAAGGAAGCTCAACCTGAATAATTTATGCACTCCTCCTCCTCATTTTCCTCCTTCTCCTTCCTCCTTCTCCTCCTCTTTGTACACTGGGTTTTGCAGCCAGATCTTGTGCAGTGAGCTCTGCATATTTTTGTGGCAGATAACTTTAAAAAAAGCATTAGCAAAGCGAGTGTGTGAGCTTGGCGGCGAGTGTGCACTGATCCCAAGTGTGTGCAGTGTCTTAAGTGTGACTTAGGTTTAAGGGACTTAAGTTTGAGGGGCCTTAGCAGGTAACTTCTGTGTTTTGTGTTACTTTGACTGTAAATTCTTCTTTCTGTGCATATTTCTATTGTAATCCCCATTAGAATAATGGACTCCATAAGTGGCATTGCTACACGGTGTACATCCTGTGCCATGTATGCTTTCCTTGAACAGCCGTTCGAGGGGGAATACTGCTGTGTGGGGTGTGTGAAAATTGCTCATCTGGAAGCCCAGATTCTGGATCTAAATGAGCAAGTTTCAAGGCTGCGGGCAATTGATAATATGGAACGAAGTTTGCTGCTCCTGGAGCACAAACTCTCTGGGGAAGATGGCTGTGGGGAGGGAAGTATGGAGGTGCAGAACGAGGGGGCAGCTAGTTGGGTAACATGTAGAAGGCGGGGTAGAGGGAAGAGTTGTAGAGAGTCTAGTCCTGATCTGGTGCACCCCAATAAGTTTGCCAGGCTGGCGGATGAGGGGGATATCAGCTCTGGGGTAGCAATGCTGCAGAAAGACGTGGCCGCTAGCAACCAGGGGAATGTCTGCTCCAGTAAGAAGGGTAATGGGAGCACAGGCAAGGTCAGACAGGTGCTGGTAGTGGGAGATTCCATTATTAGGGGAACACACAGGGCAATCTGTCACAAAGACCGTGCATACCGAACAGTGTGTTGTTTGCCGGGTGCTCGGGTTCGGCATGTTGCGGATCGGGTTGACGGATTACTGGGAGGGGCTGGTGAGGAACCAGCGGTCATGGTCCACATTGGCACTAATGACAAAGTAACAGGTAGGTGGAAGGTCCTTAAAAATGATTTCAGAGATTTAGGCCATAAGCTCAGGGCAAGGACCTCAAAGGTAATTTTCTCCGAAATACTGCCTGTACCACGTGCCACACCAGAAAGGCAGCGGGAGATCAAGGAGGTAAAAAAGTGGCTCAAAAGTTGGTGTAGGAAGGAGGGGTTTGGGTTCATGGAGAACTGGGCTGACTTTTCTGTGGGCTACAGGCTCTACAGTAGGGATGGGCTGCACCTCAATGGGGAGGGGGCCGCTGTTTTAGGGGAAAAAATGGCTAGAAGGTTCGAGGAGTGTTTAAACTAAAGACCTGGGGGGAGGGCAATTACACTTGTGCAGGGCAAATAGACGGTGTACATAGAGAGCTGGGAAGAGTCATAGTCCATGGGGGAGGAAGGGGGGCTGGAATGAGATTGGGGAATAAGGACAAAAGGAATACGGACAGGGAAAACCATATAAAGTGTATGTACACAAATGCCAGAAGCCTCACAAACAAAATGGAGGAACTGGAACTCTTGATGTTGGAGCGGAAATATGATATAGTGGGTATCAGCGAGACATGGCTGGACAGTAGCTATGACTGGGCTGTTACTATAGATGGTTATAGTCTTTTTAGAAAGGATCGTATAAATAAAAAAGGGGGAGGGGTTTGTTTATATGTGAATTCTTGCCTCAAGCCCGTCCTGCGAGATGACATCAGTAACGCAAATGTGGAGTCCCTATGGGTGGAGATAAGAGGAGGGAAAAAGAATAATAAAATATTACTAGGGGTTTGTTATAAGGCTCCAAATATAATGGAGGCAGCAGAGGAAATGCTGATAAGTGAAATGGATGCGGCTTCAAAGCATGGTGAAGTACTTATCATGGGGGACTTCAATTACCCACATATTGACTGGGGGGCAGAAACCTGCAGGTCCTTCAAAGGTAGCAGGTTCTTGTCAACAACAAAAGACAATTACCTGTCGCAACTAGTCCTGGAGCCAACAAGAGGGGGGGCACTGCTGGACCTTATCCTTACCAACAGACCTGATAGGGTATCAAAACTACAGGTTGGGGGGAACCTGGGGAATAGTGATCATAATATCATTGATTTTGTATTACGCTTTACTAAGAGCGTTAGTGAAGGGGCAACCAACACTCTAAACTTCAGGAGGGCAAATTTTCATCAACTAAGGGAAGACCTTAGAGGCATAGACTGGGATAATGCTCTCAAGGACAAAAGCCCCCCCCAAAAATGGGACTTTTTCTCATATATTCTGAAAAAGTCCTGTGAGAAACACATACCTTATGGGAAAAAGCATAAAAGGAACAAGAAAAACCCTATGTGGCTAACTAGTCTTGTAAGGAAAGCAATAAGCGATAAAGATAAAGCGTTTAAGGTGCTAAAACGTGAAGGTAGCGATGAGGCATTACAGGTTTATAGAGAGAAAAATAAATCCTGTAAAAAGCAGAAATAGAGACTGAGAGAAATATTGCCAGGGAGAGCAAAAATAATCCCAAATTATTTTTCAAGTATATAAATGATAAGAAACTAAAAACAGAGAGCGTGGGTCCCCTTAGAAATAACATGGGGGTCATGGTGGAAGGAGATGAGGAAAGGGCCAATCTACTGAATGTCGCCTTCTCAACTGTCTTTACCCAGGAAAATCCCCTGGTGGAAGACACAATGAGGAATAATGTAAATTCTTTTTATAATGTCAACAGTTTAACCCAGGAAGAGGTACGGCGCCGCCTCGCAACCACTAAGATAGATAAATCACCGGGGCCAGATGGCATACACCCCCGGGTTCTGCATGAATTATGTACGGTGATAGACAGACCGTTATTTTTAATATTTGAAGATTCACTGAGGACTGGTTATGTTCCACAGGAATGGCGCATAGCAAATGTGGTACCAATATACAAAAAAGGATCAAATAGCGATCCTGGAAACTACAGACCCGTAAGTCTAACTGCTGTGGTGGGGAAAATATTTGAGGGGTTTATTAGAGATGTTATCCTGGAGTATCTCACTGTGCACAACCTTATAACCCAGCGTCAGCATGGGTTTATGAGAGATCGGTCCTGTCAGACTAATCTGATTGGTTTCTACGAGGAGGTAAGTTCAAGACTGGATCTGGGGGACGCTGTGGATGTTGTATATCTGGACTTCTCAAAGGCATTTGACACCGTGCCACATAAAAGGTTGGTATATAAAATGAGACTGCTGGGAATAGGAGAAAATCTGTGTATCTGGGTAAGTAATTGGCTTAGTGATAGAAAACAGAGGGTGGTCATTAATGGCACATTCTCAGATTGGGTTGATGTTACCAGTGGAGTGCCACAGGGGTCAGTATTGGGGCCACTTCTTTTTAATATTTTTATTAATGACCTTGTAGTGGGTTTACACAGTCAAGTTTCAATATTTGCAGATGATACTAAGCTGTGTAAAGTAATAAATACTGAGGTCGATAGTTTAGCATTACAGAGGGATTTGTGGAAGCTTGAGGGATGGGCAGAGAAATGGTTGATGAGGTTTAATGTAGATAAATGTAAAGTTATGCACTTGGGCCATGGAAACAAAAGGTATAATTATGTTCTAAACGGTCAATTACTTAGTAAAACTGAAGCTGAAAAGGACTTGGGCGTATTGGTGGATGGTAAACTTAATTTTAGTGACCAGAGCCAGGCGCCTGCTGCTAAAGCAAATAAAATAATGGGATGTATCAAGAGAGGAATAGATTCTCATGATAAAGACATAGTTCTGCCCTTATACAAATCCCTGGTCAGACCACACATGGATTATTGTGTACAGTTTTGGGCACCAGTGTATAAAAAGGATATAATAGAGCTGGAACGGGTGCAGAGGAGAGCAACCAGGATTATTAGGGGAATGGGGGGACTAGAATACAATGACAGATTACAAAATTTGGGATTATTCAGTTTAGAAAAAAGACGACTGAGGGGAGACCTCATTACAATGTACAAATACCTGAACGGACAGTACAAGGATCTCTCCAAAGATCTTTTTATACCTCAGCCTGTGACCAGGACAAGGGGGCATCCTCTACGCCTAGAGGAGAGGCGATTCTACCATCACCATAGACAAAGGTTCTTTGGTGTAAGAGCAGTGAGACTATGGAACTCTCTGCCGCAGGAGGTTGTTATGGCCGACTCTATGTACATGTTCAAGAGAGGCCTGGATGACTTTCTGGAGAGAAAAAATATCACGGGTTATGGGGATAAAACATTTATTTAATTCTTGAAGGTTGGACTTGATGGACTTGCGTCTCCTTCCAGCCTTATATACTATGATACTATGATACACTAAAGCAGAGGAAACTGGCTATTTTTTGACAGGGCCCACTGGCTCTAGCTATAGTGCTTTATGCATTTAATTTTTCTGGAGGGCCACCTACCCGGTCCTCTGTTTTAAACAATTTTTGGGACTGCCACATACAAGCACTCAATCGATTCAATTTTTCTGGAGGGCCACCTACCTGCTCCTCTGGTTTGAAAACTTTTTTGGACTGCCATATACAGGCACTATCCAAATTAAATTGTCTCCATAGCAGCCTCCACACGTTGTCTCCATTGCTACCTCCAAAAGTCGTCCATATAGCTGCCTCCATACATCGTCCCCTTATCAAACGAGGTGTGTCAGGCAGAAATTTGGGTTGTTTTCATGGATTCCACATCAAAGTTGTTAACTTTGTCGCCACCCTGCTGTGTTATCCACAAAATATACTGCCAAACTTTTACCATTTACGGATTTTATTTTAGCGCTTCTTGCGCATCTGTTTACATTCCCCTCACCCGCCATATCCCAAACTTATAAGAACGCTACTACACTTAACTTGGTGGAGGCTGGGACCGAGTCTGACCCTGGGGCTGGTCATATACTGCCGACGCCGAGGATTGCGGGGCCTACCTCGGTCCAGGTCTCAAAGGCCTACTATACCTCCTCCTCCTCCCACCCCTCCTCCACCTCCTCCTCCTCCGAATTACCATCCGTGGGCATGGCGCCATCAGTCGGTAGCTCTAGGCACAGCAGCAGTGCCGTCGCTAAGCGACAGCAGGCGGTGCTCAAACTGCTGAGCCTAGGCGATAAAAGGCACACCGCCCAAGAGCTATTACAGGGCATTCCACATCAAAGTTGTTAACTTTGTCGCCACCCTGCTGTGTAATCCACAAAATATACTGGCAAACTTTTATCATTTACCGATATTATTTCAGCGCTTCTTGCGCATCTGTTTACATTCCCCTCACCCGCCATATCCTAAACTTATAAGAACGCTACTACACTTGATCTTATACAAAGGTTCTTAGAAGTGCTGTTTGGGGAGTAGCCTAGAGACAGGGGCTTGGATTGGCAAAAGCTCGCCTGGCTGCGGAGCGCCAGCTCCATCTCAAGATCCAACTAACATAGTTTTAACTGCAGCACCTTTAATCTACTACTAGTTCACTGCCTCCATACATGTTCCCCTTATCAAACGAGCTGTGTCAGGCAGAATTTTCAGGTGTTTCACCACATACATAGTGGAACTCGGCGCGTCTGTCGCCACCATGCTGGAGACCTGCAGTTGCAATCATAGAAGCGCAATATGGATGCCCCATACTGTCGCTCTTAATCATGGAAGTCCTCTCCATGGCTGCCTCCAAATGTCGTCCCCTTATCAAACGAGCTGTGTCAGGCTCATTTTTCGGGTGTTTCACCAGATACGTTATGGAACTTGGTCACTATGTCGCCACCATGCTGTGTTATCGACTAAATATACCGTCAACCTTTTGTTCAAAGAGGAAATAATTTCAGCGCTTCTTGCTCACCTCCTTTGGTTCCTCTCTGCCACCCATTGGTTTGAAGCCTGAGTCCATTTAGGGTATGTCGCCATGCCACTCTTTAGCCTGCCGCTGCTGCCGCTGCCTCTGCATGAAGTCCCCTATAGTGTCAGGGTCAATTATTGGATGTTTTAGATGCTATCTAGCTTCATTCTGTCACTCTGTCATGGCCATGCTGTTGCCCATAATTTTGGCATATTGGTGCGATTAAGCAGCCCCAGAGGCATCCATGCATGCTGCCCCTGCTGTTTCCTGTCCATTTCCGTGGTGTTTCCATCCTTTTCTGAGGTTTCCAGGTGTTTGGCCAAGCTTCCCTGTGCAGAGCCTTGGTCCCCTTGAAAAATGCTCGAGTCTCCCATTGACTTCAATGGGGCTCGTTAATCGAGACGAGCACTCGAGCATCGGGAAAAGTTCGTCTCGAATAACGAGTACCCGAGCATTTTAGTGCTCGCTCATCTCTAATGTTTGTTCTATGGTCTCTGTTTTTATTATTAAAAAAATGGAAAAAGTGCAGGATAGTGTAATTGGGCATATAGTGATGACTTGTCTGGTTATGATTGGACACAACACTGAGATGCGATCTGTATGAATGTGAGACGTCGTTCTGTGGAAGTGACAAACGTTCCCTGGTGTGGGATGCCGGTTGTATGCTCAGTAGGCACCGGTAAGATGAAAAAGCTACCACTTATAGGTGCAAGCTCATTGTTATTATTATATGCTCTGGAGTCTCCATTTTTATAGACTGCTATATGTGGGAGGGACTCCATTATTATGTATCTGCTCTAAAGTCTCTATTATAACTGCCTGCCCTAGGGGAACCCCATTTTGGCGTGTCACACACGCAATAATATCATACATTATGGATAATACATGGTACAGGGTAAGGAGGTCCCGGAATGTCTGCAGTGTAATAATATCACATGTTATGGATGATACATGGTACAGGGTCAGGAGGGGCCGGGATATCTGCAGTGTAATAATATCACATGTTATGGATGATACATGGTACAGGGTCAGGAGGGGCCGGGATGTCTGCAGCATAATAATATCACATGTTATGTATGATACATGGTACAGGGTCAGGAAGGGACGGGATGTCTGCAGTGTAATAATATCACATGTTATGGATGATACATGGTACAGGGTCAGGAGGGGCCAGGATGTCTGCAGTGTAATAATATCACATGTTATGGATGATACATGGTACAGGGACAGGAGGGACAGAATGTCTGCAGTGTAATAATATCACATGTTATGGATGATACATGGTACAGGGTCAGGAGGGGCCAGGATGTCTGCAGTGTAATAATATCACATGTTATGGATGATACATGGTACAGGGTCAGGAGGAGCTGGGATGTCTGCAGTGTATTAATATCACATGTTATGGATGATACATGGTACAGGGTGAGGAGGGGCCGGGATGTTTGCAGTGTAATAATATCACATGTTATGGATGATACACAGTACAGGGTCAGGAGGGGCTGGGATGTCTGCAGTGTAATAATATCACATGTTATGGATGATACACAGTACAGGGTCAGGAGGGGCTGGGATGTCTGCAGTGTAATAATATCACATGTTATGGATGATACATGGTACAGGGTCAGGAGGGGCCAGGATTTCTGCAGTGTAATAATATCACATGCTATGGATGATACATGGTACAGGGTCAGGAGGGGCCGGGATATCTGCAGTGTAATAATATCACATGTTATGGATGATACATGGTACAGGGTCAGGAGGGGCCGGGATGTCTGCAGCATAATAATATCACATGTTATGTATGATACATGGTACAGGGTCAGGAGGGGACGGGATGTCTGCAGTGTAATAATATCACATGTTATGGATGATACATGGTACAGGGTCAGGAGGGGCCAGGATGTCTGCAGTGTAATAATATCACATATTATGGATGATACATGGTACAGGGTCAGGAGGGGCCGGGATATCTGCAGTGTAATAATATCACATGTTATGGATGATACATGGTACAGGGTCAGGAGGGGCCGGGATGTCTGCAGCATAATAATATCACATGTTATGTATGATACATGGTAAAGGGTCAGGAGGGGCCAGGATGTCTGCAGTGTAATAATATCACATGTTATGGATGATACATGGTACAGGGTCAGGAGGGGGTGAGATGTCTGCAGTGTAATAATATCACATGTTATGGATGATACATGGTACAGGGTCAGGAGGGGTCGGGATGTCTGCAGTGTAATGATATCACATGTTGTGGATGATACATGGTACAGGGTCAGGAGGGGACGGGATGTCTGCAGTGTAATAATATCACATGTTATGGATGATGCATGGTAGAGGGTCAGGAGGGGCCGGGATGTCTGCAGTGTAATAATATCACATGTTATGGATGATACATGGTACAGGGTCAGGAGGGGCCAGGATGTCTGCAGTGTAATAATATCACATGTTATGGATGATACATGGTACAGGGTCAGGAGGAGCTGGGATGTCTGCAGTGTATTAATATCACATGTTATGGATGATACATGGTACAGGGTGAGGAGGGGCCGGGATGTCTGCAGTGTAATAATATCACATGTTATGGATGATACACAGTACAGGGTCAGGAGGGGCTGGGATGTCTGCAGTGTAATAATATCACATGTTATGGATGATACACAGTACAGGGTCAGGAGGGGCTGGGATGTCTGCAGTGTATTAATATCACATGTTATGGATGATACATGGTACAGGGTCAGGAGGGGCCAGGATTTCTGCAGTGTAATAATATCACATGTTATGGATGATACACAGTACAGGGTCAGGATGGGTTGGGATGTCTGCAGTGTAATAATATCACATGTTATGGATGATACATGGTGCAGGGTCAGGAGGGGCCAGGATTTCTGCAGTGTAATAATATCACATGTTATGGATGATACATGGTACAGGGTCAGGAGGGGCCAGGATTTCTGCAGTGTAATAATATCACATGCTATGGATGATACATGGTACAGGGTCAGGAGGGGCCGGGATATCTGCAGTGTAATAATATCACATGTTATGGATGATACATGGTACAGGGTCAGGAGGGGCCGGGATGTCTGCAGCATAATAATATCACATGTTATGTATGATACATGGCACAGGGTCAGGAGGGGACGGGATGTCTGCAGTGTAATAATATCACATGTTATGGATGATACATGGTACAGGGTCAGGAGGGGCCAGGATGTCTGCAGTGTAATAATATCACATATTATGGATGATACATGGTACAGGGTCAGGAGGGGCCGGGATATCTGCAGTGTAATAATATCACATGTTATGGATGATACATGGTACAGGGTCAGGAGGGGCCGGGATGTCTGCAGCATAATAATATCACATGTTATGTATGATACATGGTAAAGGGTCAGGAGGGGCCAGGATGTCTGCAGTGTAATAATATCACATGTTATGGATGATACATGGTACAGGGTCAGGAGGGGGTGAGATGTCTGCAGTGTAATAATATCACATGTTATGGATGATACATGGTACAGGGTCAGGAGGGGTCGGGATGTCTGCAGTGTAATGATATCACATGTTATGGATGATACATGGTACAGGGTCAGGAGGGGACGGGATGTCTGCAGTGTAATAATATCACATGTTATGGATGATGCATGGTAGAGGGTCAGGAGGGGCCGGGATGTCTGCAGTGTAATAATATCACATGTTATGGATGATACATGGTACAGGGTCAGGAGGGGCCAGGATGTCTGCAGTGTAATAATATCACATGTTATGGATGATACATGGTACAGGGTCAGGAGGAGCTGGGATGTCTGCAGTGTATTAATATCACATGTTATGGATGATACATGGTACAGGGTGAGGAGGGGCCGGGATGTCTGCAGTGTAATAATATCACATGTTATGGATGATACACAGTACAGGGTCAGGAGGGGCTGGGATGTCTGCAGTGTAATAATATCACATGTTATGGATGATACACAGTACAGGGTCAGGAGGGGCTGGGATGTCTGCAGTGTAATAATATCACATGTTATGGATGATACATGGTACAGGGTCAGGAGGGGCCAGGATTTCTGCAGTGTAATAATATCACATGTTATGGATGATACACAGTACAGGGTCAGGATGGGTTGGGATGTCTGCAGTGTAATAATATCACATGTTATGGATGATACATGGTGCAGGGTCAGGAGGGGCCAGGATTTCTGCAGTGTAATAATATCACATGTTATGGATGATACATGGTACAGGGTCAGGAGGGGCCAGGATTTCTGCAGTGTAATAATATCACATGTTATGGCAGATACCTGGTACAGGGTCAGGAGGGCCTGAAATGCCCACAGCTTAATATCTCCTGTAATGGGAAGTCAACTCTATTTTTCAAAGGGTGTTGACCCAGTGACGGGATATTATAGCTCAGCTGCTCCAGGTGATGTAGACAGGATAATATACTGATCGGGGCAAGGGGTGTTTGATCAGGTTCTGTCTTGCACAGTGTGACCTCAGGCTATTGTGTGTACGGGGACATCTGAACAGAGCTATTGTTTCAGAACATTATAAATCATCTCTATGTTCAGGATTTGGATCATTTCCATTGGTCACAGGTGATTTGTTATATTGTGGGATACATCGGACAGGCAGTGACTAGAGAGGAGCGTAAAGTTTTCTCCGAAAGCCAATTGCAGCCCCAAACCAGAGGAACTTAGGATCTGTTATACGTAAAAGATGAGCCGGAGGAGACAGATCCTATGACCTTATTGCCAGGAGCCTTGGAGGAAGCCGATGACGGCTCAGTCATCGACCCAGCAAGATATACGTGATGGGGACACCATAAATTTCAATCAATGTTCAGCTTATTCCTGTTACTACTATTATTTTGACTAAACCTATTATAATTTCCATAGCAGTCTTTCTAGTCCGCCACCTCTATCTTCACAGTGAGGTATCTTATAATATCCTGATACATGGCCCCACATCCTACTCATAAAGCAAGAATCAAAATTGTCTGCCTGCTGATTAGTCAGTATTTGGACTATGATGAGAAGGATAATTAGATGGAAGTGGCAGAGGTCATCATGGATGGTGGTATTTTTGTAGACATGGTGAGGGTAATAGGCACAATTGTAGATTTGGAGGTAGTAGTTGCATTTGTAGACTTGGTGGTGGTAGAAGTGACATACGTAGACTTGGTGGTGGTGGTAGTAGTCACATATGTAGAACTGGTAAATGCAGTAGTGACATTTGTGGTTGTAAAATAGAAAGAGACACAGGCGGCGCCCCTAGTGTAATGGGTAACTTGAAAGTATGGTGAAGTAGGAAGGGTATCTGCTCACCTGAAGACACCTTGGGGCACATTTACTTACCCGGTCCAGTCGCGATCCAGCGGCGGGTTCTCCGACTCTGATTCGGGTTCTACTGGGATTCACTAAGGTCCGTGCGCCGATATTCACCAGGTGTCGCTGCTGCGCCGAGGTCCGCTGGAGTTCACTTGCTTTTTTCTGGTGTATGTGAGTGCTTGATCTTGCGACACAAATGGCTTTTTAAATTCCGCGGTTTTTCCGAATCCTTCGGGTTGTCCGGTGGCCACGCCCCCCGATTTCTGTCGCGTGAAAGTCGGCGCGATTGCGCCAAAAATCGATCGCGTGCGCCACAATCCCGTGAAATACAGCGCAAAGCGGAAATATTCGGGAAAAACCCGACGGATTCGCGGCTGCGGACCCTTAGTAAATGTGCCCCCTTGTGTCTTACGCGTCTAGAGCAGATACTCGTTGTTCCGTCTGATCACCAGTGGTCGTTGGTAGGGTATGCTGCGTCTTCCCGGAGTCCGGTATAGATGTAGTGCCGGATAGGGAATCACAAGGATATATAGATTTGAAAAGCCCGGGTTGGTGTAAGACGCGCTTCCCCAATTAAGCTTTGTCCGACACAGATGATGAAGTTCAAATATTTATTTGAATGGTAATTACCCAGGCTTTTCAAATCTATATATCCTTGTGATTTGTGGTTGTAGACTTGGGGGTGGCAGTAGTGGAATTTGTAGACTTGGTTGTGGTAGTAGTGGCATTTGTCGGTGGGTGTAGTGATGTACGTAGACCTGGTGGTGTTAGTAATCACATTGGTAGAATAAGTGAAGTTAGAAGTGACATTTGTGGACTTGGTTGTGGTAGTATTAGTGGCATTTGTAGACTTTGTGGTAGTAGTAGTGGCATTTGTAGACTGGGTGGTTGTACAGTAGTGGTAGAAGTCACATTTGTAGACTTAGTGGTGTTCGAGGTAGTAAAGGCATTTGTAGACTTGGTAGTGGTAGAAGTCACATTTGTAGACTTGGAGGTGGTAGTAGTGGCTTTTATAGACTGGGTGGGCGTTGTAGCATATGTAATAATAATAACAATACCGTATTTTTCGGACTATAAGACGCACAAAAAATCCTTTTAAATTTTCTCAGAAATCAAAGGTGTGCCTTATAGTCTGGTGCGCCTTATATAAGAACCATACAACAGACAAGACGTACTGTACGTTTAACAGTGTTTAAGAGCTCTGTGCCAGCAATATCCTGCACTAGCCCGCACTGTACGCCGGGCACACTAGTCCACACTGTACGCCGGGCACACTAGCCCACACTGTACGCCGGGCACACTAGCCCAAACTGTACGCCGGGCACACTAGCCCACACTGTACGCCGGGCACACTAGCCCACACTGTACGCCGGGCACACTAGCCCACACTGTATGCCGGGCACACTACTCCACACTGTACGCCGGCACACTACTCCACACTGTACGCAGGGCACACTAGCCCACACTGTACGCCGGGCACACTAGCCCACACTGTATGCCGGGCACACTACTCCACACTGTACACCGGGCACACTACCCCACACTGTACACCGGGCACACTGCCCCACACTGTACACCCGGCACACTACCCCACACTGTACACTGGGCACACTACCCCACACTGTACACTGGGCACACTACCCCACACTGTACACTGGGCACACTACCCCACACTGTACACTGGGCACACTACCCCACACTGTACACCGGGCACACTACCCCACACTGGCTCCTGAAGTGCCATCATCGTGCCCATCCTGCCCTCCCCTAGCACGGAGAGACTGGAGCTGCTGAGCTGACCCTGCATGGCCGACGGTACCACGCAGCAATCCTCAGCGGCAGTAAGCAATCTTACCCCTATACCTGCCAGCCCTGTAACAGGGGAACCCCACAGGACTAACACCCTGCCTGAGGAGGAAAAGAGAAGGGGCATAGGGAGACAGCTTAACCCCTGTAGCATCACCCTTGCAACATTAACCCCCAACAGCCCATAGCTCTGAGATCCGAGATCTGTGACAGGCTGCTGGGAACTGCAGCTGTCTTGAACTGTGCACAGGTGTGCCACCTGCTGGTCATTCTTAGTTACTGCATTTTCAGGAAAGCCGAGTGTGCATTTAATATTTTCTTTTTATACCCCACTACTCATTAGCCCCAAATCGCATAGAGAAGGGGCTGGGGACTGTAGGGGATTTCCGGTGATGGTGCAGAAGGCGGCTAAAAAGGCGATTGGCCCCTTCTTTAGGCGGTCTCAAAAAGGGGCTGGATTGGGCGGGCTTATTGGGACCCGCCCAGTGGTTTTAAAAGCATTGGGGGCACGTGGAGGGGCCTCTTTCCTTCTGCCCTCAGGACCGAGCGGTGTGAAGTCGCCCACCCACCCTTGCCCTCAGGTTAATTTTCGTTTACAGGTGGTTTTCCGGTTTCTGGCTGTTCTCTTTCTTCCTTTCAGATGTCACAGCATTGGCGGATCTTAACATGCCCGAAGGCGAGATGAAGGTGCCCACATAACGTCTGACGCTATTCGGGTGAAAGGTTTTTGCTCAAGAAGAAACGAAGGGCCCGGATGGGCATGAATTTTGTTCCAACTATTTTGCATTTTTTCTATTGGTTATTTAATTAATTAATTGTTTCTCTAAAAATAAATGCTATTACCTATGAGAACACATAGGGGCACTATTACCTATGAGAAGACATAGGGGGCACTATTACCTATGAGAACACATAGGGGGCACTATTATCTATGAGAACACATAGGGGGCACTATTACCTATGAGAAGACATAGGGGGCACTATTATCTATGAGAACACATAGGGGGCACTATTACCTATGAGAACACATAGGGGCACTATTACCTATGAGAACACATAGGGGCACTATTACCTATGAGAACACATAGGGGGCACTATAACCTATGAGAAGACATAGGGGGCACTATTACCTATGAGAACACATAGGGGGCACTATTACCTATGAGAACACATAAGGGCACTATTACCTATGAGAAGACATAGGGGGCACTATTATCTATGAGAACACATAGGGGGCACTATTACCTATGAGAACACATAAGGGCACTATTACCTATGAGAACACATAGGGGGCACTATTACCTATGAGAACACATAGGGGCACTATTACCTATGAGAACACATAGGGGGCACTATTATCTATGAGAACACATAGGGGGCACTACTACCTATGAGAAGACATAGGGGGCACTATTATCTATGAGAACACATAGGGGGCACTATTACCTATGAGAACACATAGGGGCACTATTACCTATGAGAACACATAGGGGGCACTATTACCTATGAGAACACATAGGGGGCACTATTACCTATGAGAACACATAGGGGCACTATTACCTATGAGAACACATAGGGGGCACTATTACCTATGAGAACACATAGAGGGCACTATTACCTATGAGAACACATAGGGGGCACTATTACCCATGAGAACACATAGGGGGACTTATTACCTATGAGAACACATAGGGGGCACTATTACCTATGAGAACACATAGGGGGCACTATCACCTATGAGAACACATAGGGGGCACTATTATCTATGAGAACACATAGGGGGCACTATTACCTATAAGAACACATAGGGGGCACTATAACCTATGAGAACACATAGGGGGCACTATTACCTATGAGAACACATAGGGGGCACTATCACCTATGAGAACACATAGGGGGCACTATTATCTATGAGAACACATAGGGGGCACTATCACCTATGAGAACACATAGGGGGCACTATTATCTATGAGAACACATAGGGGGCACTATTATCTATGAGAACACATAGGGGGCACTATTACCTATAAGAACACATAGGGGGCACTATAACCTATGAGAACACATAGGGGGCACTATAACCTATGAGAAGACATAGGGGGCACTATTACCTATGAGAACACATAGGGGGCACTATTACCTATGAGAACACATAAGGGCACTATTACCTATGAGAAGACATAGGGGGCACTATTATCTATGAGAACACATAGGGGGCACTATTACCTATGAGAACACATAGAGGGCACTATTACCTATGAGAACACATAGGGGCACTATTACCTATGAGAACACATAAGGGCACTATTACCTATGAGAACACATAGGGGGCACTATTACCTATGAGAACACATAGGGGCACTATTACCTATGAGAACACATAGGGGGCACTATTATCTATGAGAACACATAGGGGGCACTACTACCTATGAGAAGACATAGGGGGCACTATTATCTATGAGAACACATAGGGGGCACTATTACCTATGAGAACACATAGGGGCACTATTACCTATGAGAACACATAGGGGGCACTATTACCTATGAGAACACATAGGGGGCACTATTACCTATGAGAACACATAGGGGCACTATTACCTATGAGAACACATAGGGGGCACTATTACCTATGAGAACACATAGAGGGCACTATTACCTATGAGAACACATAGGGGGCACTATTACCCATGAGAACACATAGGGGGACTTATTACCTATGAGAACACATAGGGGGCACTATTACCTATGAGAACACATAGGGGGCACTATCACCTATGAGAACACATAGGGGCACTATTACCTATGAGAACACATAGGGGGCACTTTAACCTATGAGAAGACATAGGGGGCACTATTACCTATGAGAACACATAGGGGGCACTATTACCTATGAGAACACATAAGGGCACTATTACCTATGAGAAGACATAGGGGGCACTATTATCTATGAGAACACATAGGGGACACTATTACCTATGAGAACACATAAGGGCACTATTACCTATGAGAACACATAGGGGGCACTATTACCTATGAGAACACATAGGGGGCACTATTACCCATGAGAACACATAGGGGGATTTATTACCTATGAGAACACATAGGGGGCACTATTACCTATGAGAACACATAGGGGGCACTATCACCTATGAGAACACATAGGGGCACTATTACCTATGAGAAGACATAGGGGGCACTATTACCTATGAGAACACATAAGGGCACTATTACCTATGAGAACACATAGGGGGCACTATTACCTATGAGAACACATAGGGGGCACTATTACCCATGAGAACACATAGGGGGATTTATTACCTATGAGAACACATAGGGGGCACTATTACCTATGAGAACACATAGGGGGCACTATCACCTATGAGAACACATAGGGGCACTATTACCTATGAGAACACATAGGGGGCACTATTATCTATGAGAACACATAGGGGGCACTATTACCTATGAGAACACATAGGGGGCACTATTACCTATGAGAACACATAGGGGGCACTATTACCTATGAGAACACATAGAGGGCACTTTTACCTATGAGAACACATAGGGGGCACTATTACCTATGAGAACACATAGGGGGCACTATTACCTATGAGAACACATAGGGGGCACTATTACCTATGAGAACACATAGGGGGCACTATTACCTAGGAGAAGACATAGGGGGCACTATTACCTATGAGAACACATAGAGGGCACTATTACCTATGAGAACACATAGGGGGCACTATTACCTATGAGAACACATAGGGGGCACTATTACCTATGAGAACACTTAGGGGGCGCTATTACCTATGAGAACACATAGAGGGCACTATTACCTATGAGAACACATAGGGGGCACTATAACCTATGAGAACACATAGGGGCACTATTACCTATGAGAACACATAGGGGCACTATTACCTATGAGAACACATAGAGGGCACTATTACCTATGAGAACACATCGAGGGCACTATTACCTATGAGAACACATAGGGGGCACTATAACCTATGAGAACACATAGGGGCACTATTACCTATGAGAAGACATAGGGGGCACTATTACCTATGAGAAGACATAGCGGGCACTATAACCTATGAGAACACATAGAGGGCACTATTACCTATGAGAACACATAGGGGGCACTATTACCTATGAGAAGACATAGGGGGCACTATTACCTATGAGAAGACATAGGGGGCACTATAACCTATGAGAACACATAGAGGGCACTATTACCTATGAGAACACATAGGGGGCACTATTACCTATGAGAAGACATAGGGGGCACTATTACCTATGAGAACACATAGGGGGCACTATTACCTATGAGAACACATAGGGGGCACTATTACCTATGAGAACACATAGAGGGCACTATTACCTATGAGAACACATAGGTGGCACTATTACCTATGAGAAGACATAGGGGGCACTATTACCTATGAGAACACATAGGGGCACTATTACCTATGAGAACACATAGGGGGCACTATTACCTATGAGAACACATAGAGGGCACTATTAGCTATGAGAACACATAGGGGGCACTATTACCTATGAGAACACATAGGGGGCACTATTACCTATGAGAACACATAGGGGGCACTATTACCTATGAGAACACATAGAGGGCACTATTACCTATGAGAACACATAGGGGGCACTATTACCTATGAGAACACATAGGGGCACTATTACCTATGAGAAGACATAGGGGGCACTATTACCTATGAGAACACATAGAGGGCACTATTACCTATGAGAAGACATAGGGGGCACTATTACCTATGAGAAGACATAGGGGGCACTATTAGCAATGAGAACACATAGAGGGCACTATTACCTATGAGAACACATAGGGGCACTATTACCTATGAGAAGACATAGGGGGCACTATTATCTATGAGAAGACATAGGGGGCACTATTACCTATGAGAACACATAGGGGGCACTATTATCTATGAGAAGACATAGGGGGCACTATTATCTATGAGAACACATAGGGGGCACTATTACCTATGAGAACACATAGGGGGCACTATTACCTATGAGAACACATAGGGGGCACTATTACCTATGAGAACACATAGGGGGCACTATTATCTATGAGAAGACATAGGGGGCACTATTACCTATGAGAAGACATAAGGGGCACTATAACCTATGAGAACACATAGGGGGCACTATTACCTATGAGAACACATAGAGGGCACTATTACCTATGAGAACACATAGGGGCACTATTACCTATGAGAACACATAGGGGCACTATTACCTATGAGAAGACATAGGGGGCACTATTACCTATGAGAACACATAGGGGCACTATTACCTATGAGAACACATAGGGGGCACTATTACCTATGAGAACACATAGGGGCACTATTACCTATGAGAACACATAGGGGCACTATTACCTATGAGAAGACATAGGGGGCACTATTACCTATGAGAACACATAGGGGGCACTATCACCTATGAGAACACATAAGGGGCACTATTACCTATGAGAACACATAGGGGGCACTATTATCTATGAGAACACATAAGGGGCACTATCACCTATGAGAACACATAAGGGGCACTATTACCTATGAGAACACATAGGGGGCACTATTATCTATGAGAAGACATAGGGGGCACTATTACCTATGAGAACACATAGGGGGCACTATTATCTATGAGAAGACATAGGGGGCACTATTACCTATGAGAACACATAGAGGGCACTATTACCTATGAGAACACATAGGGGGCACTATTACCTATGAGAACACATAGGGGGCACTATCACCTATGAGAACACATAAGGGGCACTATTACCTATGAGAACACATAGGGGGCACTATTACCTATGAGAACACATAGGGGGCACTATCACCTATGAGAACACATAAGGGGCACTATTACCTATGAGAACACATAGGGGGCACTATTATCTATGAGAAGACATAGGGGGCACTATTACCTATGAGAACACATAGAGGGCACTATTACCTATGAGAACACATAGGGGGCACTATTACCTATGAGAACACATAGGGGGCACTATTACCTATGAGAACACATAGGGGCACTATTACCTATGAGAACACATAGGGGCACTATTACCTATGAGAACACATAGGGGGCACTATTACCTATGAGAACACATAGGGGGCACTATTATCTATGAGAAGACATAGGGGGCACTATTACCTATGAGAACACATAGGGGGCACTATTACCTATGAGAACACATAGGGGGCACTATTACCTATGAGAACACATAGGGGGCACTATTACCTATGAGAACACATAGGGGGCACTATTACCTATGAGAACACATAGAGGGCACTATTACCTATGAGAACACATAGGGGGCACTATTACCTATGAGAACACATAGGGGGCACTATTACCTATGAGAACACATAGGGGGCACTATTACCTATGAGAAGACATAGGGGGCACTATTACCTATAAGAACACATAGAGGGCACTATTACCTATGAGAACACATAGAGGGCACTATTACCTATAAGAACACATAGAGGGCACTATTACCTATGAGAACACATAGGGGCACTATTACCTATGAGAAGACATAGGGGGCACTATTACCTATGAGAACACATAGAGGGCACTATTACCTATGAGAAGACATAGGGGGCACTATTACCTATGAGAAGACATAGGGGGCACTATTACCTATGAGAACACATAGGGGGCACTATTAGCTATGAGAACACATAGGGGGCACTATAACCTATGAGAACACATAGGGGCACTATTACCTATGAGAAGACATAGGGGGCACTATTATCTATGAGAAGACATAGGGGGCACTATTACCTATGAGAACACATAGGGGGCACTATTATCTATGAGAAGACATAGGGGGCACTATTACCTATGAGAACACATAGAGGGCACTATTACCTATGAGAACACATAGGGGGCACTATTACCTATGAGAACACATAGGGGGCACTATTACCTATGAGAACACATAGGGGCACTATTACCTATGAGAACACATAGGGGCACTATTACCTATGAGAAGACATAGAGGGCACTATTACCTATGAGAACACATAGGGGGCACTATTACCTATGAGAACACATAGAGGGCACTATTACCTATGAGAACACATTGGGGGCACTATTACCTATGAGAACACATAGAGGGCACTATTACCTATGAGAACACATAGGGGGCACTATTACCTATGAGAACACATAGAGGGCACTATTACCTATGAGAAGACATAGGGGGCACTATTACCTATGAGAACACATAGGGGCACTATTACCTATGAGAACACATAGGGGGCACTATTACCTATGAGAACACATAGGGGGCACTATTACCTATGAGAACACATAGGGGGCACTATTATCTATGAGAAGACATAGGGGGCACTATTACCTATGAGAACACATAGGGGGCACTATTACCTATGAGAACACATAGGGGGCACTATTACCTATGAGAACACATAGGGGGCACTATTAGTAATAGTGCCCCCTATGTGTTCTCATAGGTAATAGTGCCCCCTATGTGTTCTCATAGGTAATAGTGCCCCCTATGTGTTCTCATAGGTAATAGTGCCCCTATGTGTTCTCATAGGTAATAGTCTATTACCTATGAGAACACATAGGGGCACTATTACCTATGAGAACACATAGGGGGCACTATTACCTATGAGAACACATAGGGGGCACTATTACCTATGAGAACACATAGGGGCACTATTACCTATGAGAACACATAGGGGCACTATTACCTATGAGAACACATAGGGGGCACTATTACCTATGAGAACACATAGAGGGCACTATTACCTATGAGAACACATAGAGGGCACTATTACCTATGAGAACACATAGGGGCACTATTACCTATGAGAACATATAGGGGCACTATTACCTATGAGAAGACATAGGGGGCACTATTACCTATGAGAACACATAGGGGGCACTATTACCTATGAGAACACATAGGGGCACTATTACCTATGAGAACACATAGGGGCACTATTACCTATGAGAACACATAGGGGCACTATTACCTATGAGAACACATAGGGGCACTATTACCTATGAGAACACATAGAGGGCACTATTACCTATGAGAAGACATAGGGGGCACTATTACCTATGAGAACACATAGGGGGCACTATTACCTATGAGAACACATAGGGGGCACTATTACCTATGAGAACACATAGGGGCACTATTACCTATGAGAACACATAGGGGCACTATTACCTATGAGAAGACATAGGGGGCACTATTACCTATGATAACACATAGGGGCACTATTACCTATGAGAACACATAGGGGGCACTATTAGCTATGAGAACACATAGGGGGCACTATTACCTATGAGAACACATAGGGGGCACTATAACCTATGAGAAGACATAAGGGCACTATTACCTATGAGAACACATAGAGGGCACTATTACCTATGAGAACACATAGGGGGCACTATTAGCTATGAGAACACATAGGGGGCACTATTACCTATGAGAACACAAAGGGGGCACTATTACCTATGAGAACACATAGGGGGCACTATCATCTATGAGAACACATAAGGGGCACTATTATCTATGAGAAGACATAGGGGGCACTATTACCTATGAGAACACATAGAGGGCACTATTACCTATGAGAACACATAGGGGGCACTATTACCTATGAGAACACATAGGGGCACTATTACCTATGAGAACACATAGATGGCACTATTACCTATGAGAACACATAGGGGGCACTATTACCTATGAGAACACATAGGGGGCACTATTACCTATGAGAACACATAGAGGGCACTATTACCTATGAGAACACATAGGGGGCACTATTACCTATGAGAACACATAGGGGGCACTATTACCTATGAGAACACATAGGGGGCACTATTACCTATGAGAACACATAGGGGCACTATTACCTATGAGAACACATAGGGGCACTACTACCTATGAGAAGACATAGGGGGCACTATTACCTATGATAACACATAGGGGCACTATTACCTATGAGAACACATAGGGGCACTATTACCTATGAGAACACATACAGGGCACTATTACCTATGAGAACACATAGGGGGCACTATTAGCTATGAGAACACATAGGGGGCACTATAACCTATGAGAACACATAGGGGGCACTATTACCTATGAGAACACATAGGGGGCACTATTACCTATGAGAAGACATAAGGGCACTATTACCTATGAGAACACATAGAGGGCACTATTACCTATGAGAACACATAGGGGGCACTATTACCTATGAGAACACATAGGGGGCACTATAACCTATGAGAACACATAGGGGGCACTATTACCTATGAAAACACATAGGGGGCACTATCACCTATGAGAACACATAAGGGGCACTATTATCTATGAGAAGACATAGGGGGCACTATTACCTATGAGAACACATAGAGGGCACTATTACCTATGAGAACACATAGGGGGCACTATTACCTATGAGAACACATAGGGGGCACTATTACCTATGAGAACACATAGGGGCACTATTACCTATGAGAACACATAGAGGGCACTATTACCTATAAGAACACATAGAGGGCACTATTACCTATGAGAACACATTGGGGCACTATTACCTATGAGAAGACATAGGGGGCACTATTACCTATGAGAACACATAGGGGGCACTATTACCTATGAGAACACATAGGGGCACTATTACCTATGAGAAGACATAGGGGGCACTATTACCTATGAGAACACATAGAGGGCACTATTACCTATGAGAACACATAGAGGGCACTATTACCTATGAGAAGACATAGGGGGCACTATTACCTATGAGAACACATAGAGGGCACTATTACCTATGAGAAGACATAGGGGGCACTATTACCTATGAGAAGACATAGGGGGCACTATTACCTATGAGAACACATAGGGGGCACTTTTAGCTATGAGAACACATAGGGGGCACTATAACCTATGAGAACACATAGGGGCACTATTACCTATGAGAAGACATAGGGGGCACTATTATCTATGAGAAGACATAGGGGGCACTATTACCTATGAGAACACATAGGGGGCACTATTATCTATGAGAAGACATAGGGGGCACTATTACCTATGAGAACACATAGAGGGCACTATTACCTATGAGAACACATAGGGGGCACTATTACCTATGAGAACACATAGGGGGCACTATTACCTATGAGAACACATAGGGGCACTATTACCTATGAGAACACATAGGGGCACTATTACCTATGAGAAGACATAGGGGGCACTATTACCTATGAGAACACATAGGGGGCACTATTACCTATGAGAACACATAGAGGGCACTATTACCTATGAGAACACATTGGGGGCACTATTACCTATGAGAACACATAGAGGGCACTATTACCTATGAGAACACATAGGGGGCACTATTACCTATGAGAACACATAGAGGGCACTATTACCTATGAGAAGACATAGGGGGCACTATTACCTATGAGAACACATAGGGGCACTATTACCTATGAGAACACATAGGGGGCACTATTACCTATGAGAACACATAGGGGGCACTATTACCTATGAGAACACATAGGGGGCACTATTATCTATGAGAAGACATAGGGGGCACTATTACCTATGAGAACACATAGGGGGCACTATTACCTATGAGAACACATAGGGGGCACTATTACCTATGAGAACACATAGGGGGCACTATTACCTATGAGAACACATAGGGGCACTATTACCTATGAGAACACATAGGGGGCACTATTACCTATGAGAACACATAGGGGGCACTATTACCTATGAGAACACATAGGGGCACTATTACCTATGAGAACACATAGGGGCACTATTACCTATGAGAACACATAGGGGGCACTATTACCTATGAGAACACATAGAGGGCACTATTACCTATGAGAACACATAGAGGGCACTATTACCTATGAGAACACATAGGGGCACTATTACCTATGAGAACACATAGGGGCACTATTACCTATGAGAAGACATAGGGGGCACTATTACCTATGAGAACACATAGGGGGCACTATTACCTATGAGAACACATAGGGGCACTATTACCTATGAGAACACATAGGGGCACTATTACCTATGAGAACACATAGGGGCACTATCATCTATGAGAACACATAGGGTGCACTATTACCTATGAGAACACATAGGGGGCACTATTACCTATGAGAACACATAGGGGGCACTATTACCTATGAGAACACATAGGGGCACTATCATCTATGAGAACACATAGGGGCACTATTACCTATGAGAACACATAGAGGGCACTATTACCTATGAGAAGACATAGGGGGCACTATTACCTATGAGAACACATAGGGGGCACTATTACCTATGAGAACACATAGGGGCACTATTACCTATGAGAACACATAGGGGGCACTATTACCTATGAGAACACATAGGGGGCACTATTAACTATGAGAACACATAGGGGCACTATTACCTATGAGAACACATAGGGGCACTATTACCTATGAGAACACATAGGGGGCACTATTACCTATGAGAACACATAGAGGGCACTATTACCTATGAGAACACATAGAGGGCACTATTACCTATGAGAACACATAGGGGCACTATTACCTATGAGAACACATAGGGGCACTATTACCTATGAGAAGACATAGGGGGCACTATTACCTATGAGAACACATAGGGGGCACTATTACCTATGAGAACACATAGGGGCACTATTACCTATGAGAACACATAGGGGCACTATTACCTATGAGAACACATAGGGGCACTATCATCTATGAGAACACATAGGGTGCACTATTACCTATGAGAACACATAGGGGGCACTATTACCTATGAGAACACATAGGGGGCACTATTACCTATGAGAACACATAGGGGCACTATCATCTATGAGAACACATAGGGGCACTATTACCTATGAGAACACATAGAGGGCACTATTACCTATGAGAAGACATAGGGGGCACTATTACCTATGAGAACACATAGGGGGCACTATTACCTATGAGAACACATAGGGGGCACTATCACCTATGAGAACACATAAGGGGCACTATTACCTATGAGAACACATAGGGGGCACTATTACCTATGAGAACACATAGGGGGCACTATCACCTATGAGAACACATAAGGGGCACTATTACCTATGAGAACACATAGGGGGCACTATTATCTATGAGAAGACATAGGGGGCACTATTACCTATGAGAACACATAGAGGGCACTATTACCTATGAGAACACATAGGGGGCACTATTACCTATGAGAACACATAGGGGCACTATTACCTATGAGAACACATAGGGGGCACTATTACCTATGAGAACACATAGGGGGCACTATTACCTATGAGAACACATAGGGGCACTATTACCTATGAGAACACATAGGGGCACTATTACCTATGAGAACACATAGGGGGCACTATTACCTATGAGAACACATAGAGGGCACTATTACCTATGAGAACACATAGAGGGCACTATTACCTATGAGAACACATAGGGGCACTATTACCTATGAGAACACATAGGGGCACTATTACCTATGAGAAGACATAGGGGGCACTATTACCTATGAGAACACATAGGGGGCACTATTACCTATGAGAACACATAGGGGCACTATTACCTATGAGAACACATAGGGGCACTATTACCTATGAGAACACATAGGGGCACTATCATCTATGAGAACACATAGGGTGCACTATTACCTATGAGAACACATAGGGGGCACTATTACCTATGAGAACACATAGGGGGCACTATTACCTATGAGAACACATAGGGGCACTATCATCTATGAGAACACATAGGGGCACTATTACCTATGAGAACACATAGAGGGCACTATTACCTATGAGAAGACATAGGGGGCACTATTACCTATGAGAACACATAGGGGGCACTATTACCTATGAGAACACATAGGGGGCACTATCACCTATGAGAACACATAAGGGGCACTATTACCTATGAGAACACATAGGGGGCACTATTACCTATGAGAACACATAGGGGGCACTATCACCTATGAGAACACATAAGGGGCACTATTACCTATGAGAACACATAGGGGGCACTATTATCTATGAGAAGACATAGGGGGCACTATTACCTATGAGAACACATAGAGGGCACTATTACCTATGAGAACACATAGGGGGCACTATTACCTATGAGAACACATAGGGGGCACTATTACCTATGAGAACACATAGGGGCACTATTACCTATGAGAACACATAGGGGCACTATTACCTATGAGAACACATAGGGGGCACTATTACCTATGAGAACACATAGGGGGCACTATTATCTATGAGAAGACATAGGGGGCACTATTACCTATGAGAACACATAGGGGGCACTATTACCTATGAGAACACATAGGGGGCACTATTACCTATGAGAACACATAGGGGGCACTATTACCTATGAGAACACATAGGGGGCACTATTACCTATGAGAACACATAGAGGGCACTATTACCTATGAGAACACATAGGGGGCACTATTACCTATGAGAACACATAGGGGGCACTATTACCTATGAGAACACATAGGGGCACTATTACCTATGAGAACACATAGGGGGCACTATTACCTATGAGAACACATAGGGGGCACTATTACCTATGAGAACACATAGGGGGCACTATTACCTATGAGAACACATAGGGGGCACTATTACCTATGAGAAGACATAGGGGGCACTATTACCTATGAGAACACATAGAGGGCACTATTACCTATGAGAACACATAGGGGGCACTATTACCTATGAGAAGACATAGGGGGCACTATTACCTATGAGAACACATAGAGGGCACTATTACCTATGAGAACACATAGGGGGCACTATTACCTATGAGAACACATAGGGGGCACTATTAGCTATGAGAACACATAGGGGGCACTATAACCTATGAGAACACATAGGGGCACTATTACCTATGAGAACACATAGAGGGCACTATTAGCTATGAGAACACATAGGGGCACTATTACCTATGAGAACACATAGGGGCACTATTACCTATGAGAAGACATAGGGGGCACTATTACCTATGAGAACACATAGGGGGCACTATTACCTATGAGAACACATAGGGGGCACTATAACCTATGAGAAGACATAGGGGGCACTATTACCTATAAGAACACATAGAGGGCACTATTACCTATGAGAACACATAGGGGCACTATTACCTATGAGAAGACATAGGGGGCACTATTACCTATGAGAACACATAGAGGGCACTATTACCTATGAGAAGACATAGGGGGCACTATTACCTATGAGAAGACATAGGGGGCACTATTACCTATAAGAACACATAGAGGGCACTATTACCTATGAGAACACATAGGGGCACTATTACCTATGAGAACACATAGAGGGCACTATTACCTATAAGAACACATAGAGGGCACTATTACCTATGAGAACACATAGGGGCACTATTACCTATGAGAAGACATAGGGGGCACTATTACCTATGAGAACACATAGAGGGCACTATTACCTATGAGAAGACATAGGGGGCACTATTACCTATGAGAAGACATAGGGGGCACTATTACCTATGAGAACACATAGGGGGCACTATTAGCTATGAGAACACATAGGGGGCACTATAACCTATGAGAACACATAGGGGCACTATTACCTATGAGAAGACATAGGGGGCACTATTATCTATGAGAAGACATAGGGGGCACTATTACCTATGAGAACACATAGGGGGCACTATTATCTATGAGAAGACATAGGGGGCACTATTACCTATGAGAACACATAGAGGGCACTATTACCTATGAGAACACATAGGGGGCACTATTACCTATGAGAACACATAGGGGGCACTATTACCTATGAGAACACATAGGGGCACTATTACCTATGAGAACACATAGGGGCACTATTACCTATGAGAAGACATAGAGGGCACTATTACCTATGAGAACACATAGGGGGCACTATTACCTATGAGAACACATAGAGGGCACTATTACCTATGAGAACACATTGGGGGCACTATTACCTATGAGAACACATAGAGGCCACTATTACCTATGAGAACACATAGGGGGCACTATTACCTATGAGAACACATAGAGGGCACTATTACCTATGAGAAGACATAGGGGGCACTATTACCTATGAGAACACATAGGGGCACTATTACCTATGAGAACACATAGGGGGCACTATTACCTATGAGAACACATAGGGGGCACTATTACCTATGAGAACACATAGGGGGCACTATTATCTATGAGAAGACATAGGGGGCACTATTACCTATGAGAACACATAGGGGGCACTATTACCTATGAGAACACATAGGGGGCACTATTACCTATGAGAACACATAGGGGGCACTATTAGTAATAGTGCCCCCTATGTGTTCTCATAGGTAATAGTGCCCCCTATGTGTTCTCATAGGTAATAGTGCCCCCTATGTGTTCTCATAGGTAATAGTGCCCCTATGTGTTCTCATAGGTAATAGTCTATTACCTATGAGAACACATAGGGGCACTATTACCTATGAGAACACATAGGGGGCACTATTACCTATGAGAACACATAGGGGGCACTATTACCTATGAGAACACATAGGGGCACTATTACCTATGAGAACACATAGGGGCACTATTACCTATGAGAACACATAGGGGGCACTATTACCTATGAGAACACATAGAGGGCACTATTACCTATGAGAACACATAGAGGGCACTATTACCTATGAGAACACATAGGGGCACTATTACCTATGAGAACATATAGGGGCACTATTACCTATGAGAAGACATAGGGGGCACTATTACCTATGAGAACACATAGGGGGCACTATTACCTATGAGAACACATAGGGGGCACTATTACCTATGAGAACACATAGGGGCACTATTACCTATGAGAAGACATAGGGGGCACTATTACCTATGAGAAGACATAGGGGGCACTATTACCTATGAGAACACATAGGGGGCACTATTACCTATGAGAACACATAGGGGGCACTATTACCTATGAGAACACATAGGGGGCACTATTACATATGAGAAGACATAGGGGGCACTATTACCTATGAGAACACATAGAGGCACTATTACCTATGAGAAGACATAGGGGGCACTATTACCTATGAGAACACATAGGGGGCACTATTACCTATGAGAACACATAGAGGGCACTATTACCTATGAGAAGACATAGGGGGCACTATTACCTATGAGAAGACATAGGGGGCACTATTACCTATGATAACACATAGGGGCACTATTACCTATGAGAACACATAGGGGGCACTATTAGCTATGAGAACACATAGGGGGCACTATTACCTATGAGAACACATAGGGGGCACTATAACCTATGAGAAGACATAAGGGCACTATTACCTATGAGAACACATAGAGGGCACTATTACCTATGAGAACACATAGGGGGCACTATTAGCTATGAGAACACATAGGGGGCACTATTACCTATGAGAACACAAAGGGGGCACTATTACCTATGAGAACACATAGGGGGCACTATCATCTATGAGAACACATAAGGGGCACTATTACCTATGAGAACACATAGGGGGCACTATTACCTATGAGAACACATAGGGGGCACTATTACCTATGAGAACACATAGAGGGCACTATTACCTATGAGAACACATAGGGGGCACTATTACCTATGAGAACACATAGGGGCACTATTACCTATGAGAACACATAGAGGGCACTATTACCTATGAGAACACATAGGGGGCACTATTACCTATGAGAACACATAGGGGGCACTATTACCTATGAGAACACATAGAGGGCACTATTACCTATGAGAACACATAGGGGGCACTATTACCTATGAGAACACATAGGGGGCACTATTACCTATGAGAACACATAGGGGGCACTATTACCTATGAGAACACATAGGGGCACTATTACCTATGAGAACACATAGGGGCACTATTACCTATGAGAAGACATAGGGGGCACTATTACCTATGATAACACATAGGGGCACTATTACCTATGAGAACACATAGGGGCACTATTACCTATGAGAACACATACAGGGCACTATTACCTATGAGAACACATAGGGGGCACTATTACCTATGAGAACACATAGGGGGCACTATTACCTATGAGAACACATAGGGGCACTATTACCTATGAGAACACATAGGGGCACTATTACCTATGAGAAGACATAGGGGGCACTATTACCTATGATAACACATAGGGGCACTATTACCTATGAGAACACATAGGGGCACTATTACCTATGAGAACACATACAGGGCACTATTACCTATGAGAACACATAGGGGGCACTATTACCTATGAGAACACATAGAGGGTACTATTACCTATGAGAACACATAGGGGGCACTATTACCTATGAGAACACATAGGGGCACTATTACCTATGAGAACACATAGGGGCACTATTACCTATGAGAAGACATAGGGGGCACTATTACCTATGAGAACACATAGGGGGCACTATTACCTATGAGAACACATAGGGGCACTATTACCTATGAGAACACATAGGGGCACTATTACCTATGAGAACACATAGGGGCACTATCATCTATGAGAACACATAGGGTGCACTATTACCTATGAGAACACATAGGGGGCACTATTACCTATGAGAACACATAGGGGGCACTATTACCTATGAGAACACATAGGGGCACTATCATCTATGAGAACACATAGGGGCACTATTACCTATGAGAACACATAGAGGGCACTATTACCTATGAGAAGACATAGGGGGCACTATTACCTATGAGAACACATAGGGGGCACTATTACCTATGAGAACACATAGGGGGCACTATCACCTATGAGAACACATAAGGGGCACTATTACCTATGAGAACACATAGGGGGCACTATTACCTATGAGAACACATAGGGGGCACTATCACCTATGAAAACACATAAGGGGCACTATTACCTATGAGAACACATAGGGGGCACTATTATCTATGAGAAGACATAGGGGGCACTATTACCTATGAGAACACATAGAGGGCACTATTACCTATGAGAACACATAGGGGGCACTATTACCTATGAGAACACATAGGGGGCACTATTACCTATGAGAACACATAGGGGCACTATTACCTATGAGAACACATAGGGGCACTATTACCTATGAGAACACATAGGGGGCACTATTACCTATGAGAACACATAGGGGGCACTATTATCTATGAGAAGACATAGGGGGCACTATTACCTATGAGAACACATAGGGGGCACTATTACCTATGAGAACACATAGGGGGCACTATTACCTATGAGAACACATAGGGGGCACTATTACCTATGAGAACACATAGGGGCACTATTACCTATGAGAACACATAGGGGGCACTATTACCTATGAGAACACATAGGGGGCACTATTACCTATGAGAACACATAGAGGGCACTATTACCTATGAGAACACATAGGGGGCACTATTACCTATGAGAAGACATAGGGGGCACTATTACCTATGAGAACACATAGAGGGCACTATTACCTATGAGAACACATAGGGGGCACTATTACCTATGAGAAGACATAGGGGGCACTATTACCTATGAGAACACATAGAGGGCACTATTACCTATGAGAACACATAGGGGGCACTATTACCTATGAGAACACATAGGGGGCACTATTAGCTATGAGAACACATAGGGGGCACTATAACCTATGAGAACACATAGGGGCACTATTACCTATGAGAACACATAGAGGGCACTATTAGCTATGAGAACACATAGGGGCACTATTACCTATGAGAACACATAGGGGCACTATTACCTATGAGAAGACATAGGGGGCACTATTACCTATGAGAACACATAGGGGGCACTATTACCTATGAGAACACATAGGGGGCACTATAACCTATGAGAAGACATAGGGGGCACTATTACCTATAAGAACACATAGAGGGCACTATTACCTATGAGAACACATAGGGGCACTATTACCTATGAGAAGACATAGGGGGCACTATTACCTATGAGAACACATAGAGGGCACTATTACCTATGAGAAGACATAGGGGGCACTATTACCTATGAGAAGACATAGGGGGCACTATTACCTATAAGAACACATAGAGGGCACTATTACCTATGAGAACACATAGGGGCACTATTACCTATGAGAACACATAGAGGGCACTATTACCTATAAGAACACATAGAGGGCACTATTACCTATGAGAACACATAGGGGCACTATTACCTATGAGAAGACATAGGGGGCACTATTACCTATGAGAACACATAGAGGGCACTATTACCTATGAGAAGACATAGGGGGCACTATTACCTATGAGAAGACATAGGGGGCACTATTACCTATGAGAACACATAGGGGGCACTATTAGCTATGAGAACACATAGGGGGCACTATAACCTATGAGAACACATAGGGGCACTATTACCTATGAGAAGACATAGGGGGCACTATTATCTATGAGAAGACATAGGGGGCACTATTACCTATGAGAACACATAGGGGGCACTATTATCTATGAGAAGACATAGGGGGCACTATTACCTATGAGAACACATAGAGGGCACTATTACCTATGAGAACACATAGGGGGCACTATTACCTATGAGAACACATAGGGGGCACTATTACCTATGAGAACACATAGGGGCACTATTACCTATGAGAACACATAGGGGCACTATTACCTATGAGAAGACATAGAGGGCACTATTACCTATGAGAACACATAGGGGGCACTATTACCTATGAGAACACATAGAGGGCACTATTACCTATGAGAACACATTGGGGGCACTATTACCTATGAGAACACATAGAGGCCACTATTACCTATGAGAACACATAGGGGGCACTATTACCTATGAGAACACATAGAGGGCACTATTACCTATGAGAAGACATAGGGGGCACTATTACCTATGAGAACACATAGGGGCACTATTACCTATGAGAACACATAGGGGGCACTATTACCTATGAGAACACATAGGGGGCACTATTACCTATGAGAACACATAGGGGGCACTATTATCTATGAGAAGACATAGGGGGCACTATTACCTATGAGAACACATAGGGGGCACTATTACCTATGAGAACACATAGGGGGCACTATTACCTATGAGAACACATAGGGGGCACTATTAGTAATAGTGCCCCCTATGTGTTCTCATAGGTAATAGTGCCCCCTATGTGTTCTCATAGGTAATAGTGCCCCCTATGTGTTCTCATAGGTAATAGTGCCCCTATGTGTTCTCATAGGTAATAGTCTATTACCTATGAGAACACATAGGGGCACTATTACCTATGAGAACACATAGGGGGCACTATTACCTATGAGAACACATAGGGGGCACTATTACCTATGAGAACACATAGGGGCACTATTACCTATGAGAACACATAGGGGCACTATTACCTATGAGAACACATAGGGGGCACTATTACCTATGAGAACACATAGAGGGCACTATTACCTATGAGAACACATAGAGGGCACTATTACCTATGAGAACACATAGGGGCACTATTACCTATGAGAACATATAGGGGCACTATTACCTATGAGAAGACATAGGGGGCACTATTACCTATGAGAACACATAGGGGGCACTATTACCTATGAGAACACATAGGGGCACTATTACCTATGAGAACACATAGGGGCACTATTACCTATGAGAACACATAGGGGCACTATTACCTATGAGAACACATAGGGGCACTATTACCTATGAGAACACATAGAGGGCACTATTACCTATGAGAAGACATAGGGGGCACTATTACCTATGAGAACACATAGGGGGCACTATTACCTATGAGAACACATAGGGGGCACTATTACCTATGAGAACACATAGGGGCACTATTACCTATGAGAACACATAGGGGGCACTATTACCTATGAGAACACATAGGGGGCACTATTACCGATGAGAACACATAGGGGCACTATTACCTATGAGAACACATAGAGGGCACTATTACCTATGAGAACACATAGGGGGCACTATAACCTATGACAGTGATGGCTAACCTATAGCACTGGTGCCAGAGGTGGCACTCGGAGCCCTTTCTGTGGGCACTCAGGCCATCACCAGAGAGGTCTCCAGGTATCTTCCTGCAGTCCCAGACAGCGCAGGACTTGCTGTGCACAGAGATATTTTAAAGTGACAGCTCTACCTGGGACTATTTTCTGCTTTATTGGTGTCCTCAGGTGCCGGTATCAATGAAAACTGTGACAGAGAAGGGAGTATAAATCACAAATTAAATTTCTGTGTTGGCACTTTGCGATAAATAAGCGGGTCTTTGTTGTAGTTTGGGCACTCGGTCTCTAAAAGGTTTGCCATCACTGACCTATGAGAACACATAGGGGCACTATTACCTATGAGAAGACATAGGGGGCACTATTACCTATGAGAAGACATAGGGGGCAATATTACCTATGAGAACACATAGGGGGCACTATTACCTATGAGAACACATAGGGGGCACTATTACCTATGAGAACACATAGGGGGCACTATTACATATGAGAAGACATAGGGGGCACTATTACCTATGAGAACACATAGAGGCACTATTACCTATGAGAAGACATAGGGGGCACTATTACCTATGAGAACACATAGGGGGCACTATTACCTATGAGAACACATAGAGGGCACTATTACCTATGAGAAGACATAGGGGGCACTATTACCTATGAGAAGACATAGGGGGCACTATTACCTATGATAACACATAGGGGCACTATTACCTATGAGAACACATAGGGGGCACTATTAGCTATGAGAACACATAGGGGGCACTATTACCTATGAGAACACATAGGGGGCACTATAACCTATGAGAAGACATAAGGGCACTATTACCTATGAGAACACATAGAGGGCACTATTACCTATGAGAACACATAGGGGGCACTATTAGCTATGAGAACACATAGGGGGCACTATTACCTATGAGAACACAAAGGGGGCACTATTACCTATGAGAACACATAGGGGGCACTATCATCTATGAGAACACATAAGGGGCACTATTACCTATGAGAACACATAGGGGGCACTATTACCTATGAGAACACATAGGGGGCACTATTACCTATGAGAACACATAGAGGGCACTATTACCTATGAGAACACATAGGGGGCACTATTACCTATGAGAACACATAGGGGCACTATTACCTATGAGAACACATAGAGGGCACTATTACCTATGAGAACACATAGGGGGCACTATTACCTATGAGAACACATAGGGGGCACTATTACCTATGAGAACACATAGAGGGCACTATTACCTATGAGAACACATAGGGGGCACTATTACCTATGAGAACACATAGGGGGCACTATTACCTATGAGAACACATAGGGGGCACTATTACCTATGAGAACACATAGGGGCACTATTACCTATGAGAACACATAGGGGCACTATTACCTATGAGAAGACATAGGGGGCACTATTACCTATGATAACACATAGGGGCACTATTACCTATGAGAACACATAGGGGCACTATTACCTATGAGAACACATACAGGGCACTATTACCTATGAGAACACATAGGGGGCACTATTAGCTATGAGAACACATAGGGGGCACTATAACCTATGAGAACACATAGGGGGCACTATTATCTATGAGAAGACATAGGGGGCACTATTACCTATGAGAACACATAGAGGGCACTATTACCTATGAGAACACATAGGGGGCACTATTACCTATGAGAACACATAGGGGGCACTATTACCTATGAGAACACATAGGGGCACTATTACCTATGAGAACACATAGGGGCACTATTACCTATGAGAACACATAGGGGGCACTATTACCTATGAGAACACATAGGGGGCACTATTACCTATGAGAACACATAGGGGGCACTATTACCTATGAGAACACATAGAGGGTACTATTACCTATGAGAACACATAGGGGGCACTATTACCTATGAGAACACATAGAGGGCACTATTACCTATGAGAAGACATAAGGGGCACTATAACCTATGAGAACACATAGGGGGCACTATTAGCTATGAGAACACATAGAGGGTACTATTACCTATGAGAACACATAGGGGGCACTATTACCTATGAGAACACATAGAGGGCACTATTACCTATGAGAAGACATAAGGGGCACTATAACCTATGAGAACACATAGGGGCACTATTACCTATGAGAACACATAGGGGGCACTATTACCTATGAGAACACATCGAGGGCACTATTACCTATGAGAACACATAGGGGGCACTATTACCTATGAGAACACATAGGGGGCACTATTACCTATGAGAACACATAGGGGCACTATTACCTATGAGAACACATAGGGGCACTATTACCTATGAGAACACATAGGGGGCACTATTACCTATGAGAACACATAGGGGGCACTATTACCTATGAGAACACATAGGGGGCACTATCATCTATGAGAACACATAAGGGGCACTATTATCTATGAGAAGACATAGGGGCACTATTACCTATGAGAACACATAGGGGGCACTATTACCTATGAGAACACATAGGGGGCACTATAACCTATGAGAACACATAGGGGGCACTATTACCTATGAGAACACATAGGGGGCACTATCATCTATGAGAACACATAAGGGGCACTATTATCTATGAGAAGACATAGGGGGCACTATTACCTATGAGAAGACATAGGGGCACTATTACCTATGAGAAGACATAGGGGGCACTATTACCTATGAAAACACATAGAGGGCACTATTACCTATGAGAAGACATAGGGGGCACTATTACCTATGAGAAGACATAGGGGGCACTATAACCTATGAGAACACATAGAGGGCACTATTACCTATGAGAACACATAGGGGGCACTATTACCTATGAGAACACATAGGGGGCACTATTACCTATGAGAACACATAGGGGGCACTATTACCTATGAGAACACATAGAGGGCACTATTACCTATGAGAACACATAGGGGGCACTATTACCTATGAGAACACATAGGGGGCACTATTACCTATGAGAACACATAGGGGGCACTATTACCTATGAGAACACATAGGGGGCACTATTACCTATGAGAAGACATAGGGGGCACTATTACCTATGAGAACACATAGGGGCACTATTACCTATGAGAACACATAGGGGGCACTATTACCTATGAGAACACATAGAGGGCACTATTAGCTATGAGAACACATAGGGGCACTATTACCTATGAGAACACATAGGGGCACTATTACCTATGAGAAGACATAGGGGACACTATTACCTATGAGAACACATAGGGGGCACTATTACCTATGAGAACACATAGGGGGCACTATAACCTATGAGAAGACATAGGGGGCACTATTACCTATAAGAACACATAGAGGGCACTATTACCTATGAGAACACATAGGGGCACTATTACCTATGAGAAGACATAGGGGGCACTATTACCTATGAGAACACATAGAGGGCACTATTACCTATGAGAAGACATAGGGGGCACTATTACCTATGAGAAGACATAGGGGGCACTATTACCTATAAGAACACATAGAGGGCACTATTACCTATGAGAACACATAGGGGCACTATTACCTATGAGAACACATAGGGGGCACTATTATCTATGAGAACACATAGGGGGCACTATTACCTATGAGAACACATAGGGGGCACTATTACCTATGAGAACACATAGAGGGCACTATTACCTATGAGAAGACATAAGGGGCACTATAACCTATGAGAACACATAGGGGGCACTATTACCTATGAGAACACATAGGGGGCACTATTACCTATGAGAACACATAGGGGGCACTATTACCTATGAGAACACATAGAGGGTACTATTACCTATGAGAACACATAGGGGGCACTATTACCTATGAGAACACATAGAGGGCACTATTACCTATGAGAAGACATAAGGGGCACTATAACCTATGAGAACACATAGGGGGCACTATTACCTATGAGAACACATAGGGGGCACTATTACCTATGAGAACACATCGAGGGCACTATTACCTATGAGAACACATAGGGGGCACTATTACCTATGAGAACACATAGGGGGCACTATTACCTATGAGAACACATAGGGGCACTATTACCTATGAGAACACATAGGGGCACTATTACCTATGAGAACACATAGGGGGCACTATTACCTATGAGAACACATAGGGGGCACTATTACCTATGAGAACACATAGGGGGCACTATCATCTATGAGAACACATAAGGGGCACTATTATCTATGAGAAGACATAGGGGCACTATTACCTATGAGAACACATAGGGGGCACTATTACCTATGAGAACACATAGGGGGCACTATAACCTATGAGAACACATAGGGGGCACTATTACCTATGAGAACACATAGGGGGCACTATCATCTATGAGAACACATAAGGGGCACTATTATCTATGAGAAGACATAGGGGGCACTATTACCTATGAGAAGACATAGGGGCACTATTACCTATGAGAAGACATAGGGGGCACTATTACCTATGAAAACACATAGAGGGCACTATTACCTATGAGAAGACATAGGGGGCACTATTACCTATGAGAAGACATAGGGGGCACTATAACCTATGAGAACACATAGAGGGCACTATTACCTATGAGAACACATAGGGGGCACTATTACCTATGAGAACACATAGGGGGCACTATTACCTATGAGAACACATAGGGGGCACTATTACCTATGAGAACACATAGAGGGCACTATTACCTATGAGAACACATAGGGGGCACTATTACCTATGAGAACACATAGGGGGCACTATTACCTATGAGAACACATAGGGGGCACTATTACCTATGAGAACACATAGGGGGCACTATTACCTATGAGAAGACATAGGGGGCACTATTACCTATGAGAACACATAGGGGCACTATTACCTATGAGAACACATAGGGGGCACTATTACCTATGAGAACACATAGAGGGCACTATTAGCTATGAGAACACATAGGGGCACTATTACCTATGAGAACACATAGGGGCACTATTACCTATGAGAAGACATAGGGGACACTATTACCTATGAGAACACATAGGGGGCACTATTACCTATGAGAACACATAGGGGGCACTATAACCTATGAGAAGACATAGGGGGCACTATTACCTATAAGAACACATAGAGGGCACTATTACCTATGAGAACACATAGGGGCACTATTACCTATGAGAAGACATAGGGGGCACTATTACCTATGAGAACACATAGAGGGCACTATTACCTATGAGAAGACATAGGGGGCACTATTACCTATGAGAAGACATAGGGGGCACTATTACCTATAAGAACACATAGAGGGCACTATTACCTATGAGAACACATAGGGGCACTATTACCTATGAGAACACATAGGGGGCACTATTATCTATGAGAACACATAGGGGGCACTATTACCTATGAGAAGACATAGGGGGCACTATTACCTATAAGAACACATAGAGGGCACTATTACCTATGAGAACACATAGGGGCACTATTACCTATGAGAACACATAGGGGGCACTATTACCTATAAGAACACATAGGGGGCACTATTACCTATGAGAACACATAGGGGCACTATTACCTATGAGAAGACATAGGGGGCACTATTACCTATGAGAACACATAGAGGGCACTATTACCTATGAGAACACATAGAGGGCACTATTACCTATGAGAAGACATAGGGGGCACTATTACCTATGAGAACACATAGAGGGCACTATTACCTATGAGAAGACATAGGGGGCACTATTACCTATGAGAAGACATAGGGGGCACTATTACCTATGAGAACACATAGGGGGCACTATTAGCTATGAGAACACATAGGGGGCACTATAACCTATGAGAACACATAGGGGCACTATTACCTATGAGAAGACATAGGGGGCACTATTATCTATGAGAAGACATAGGGGGCACTATTACCTATGAGAACACATAGGGGGCACTATTACCTATGAGAAGACATAGGGGGCACTATTACCTATGAGAACACATAGAGGGCACTATTACCTATGAGAACACATAGGGGGCACTATTACCTATGAGAACACATAGGGGGCACTATTACCTATGAGAACACATAGGGGCACTATTACCTATGAGAACACATAGGGGCACTATTACCTATGAGAAGACATAGGGGGCACTATTACCTATGAGAACACATAGGGGGCACTATTATCTATGAGAACACATAGAGGGCACTATTACCTATGAGAACACATTGGGGGCACTATTACCTATGAGAACACATAGAGGGCACTATTACCTATGAGAACACATAGGGGGCACTATTACCTATGAGAACACATAGAGGGCACTATTACCTATGAGAAGACATAGGGGGCACTATTACCTATGAGAACACATAGGGGCACTATTACCTATGAGAACACATAGGGGGCACTATTACCTATGAGAACACATAGGGGGCACTATTACCTATGAGAACACATAGGGGGCACTATTATCTATGAGAAGACATAGGGGGCACTATTACCTATGAGAACACATAGGGGGCACTATTACCTATGAGAACACATAGGGGGCACTATTACCTATGAGAACACATAGGGGGCACTATTACCTATGAGAACACATAGGGGCACTATTACCTATGAGAACACATAGGGGGCACTATTACCTATGAGAACACATAGGGGGCACTATTACCTATGAGAACACATAGGGGCACTATTACCTATGAGAACACATAGGGGCACTATTACCTATGAGAACACATAGGGGGCACTATTACCTATGAGAACACATAGAGGGCACTATTACCTATGAGAACACATAGAGGGCACTATTACCTATGAGAACACATAGGGGCACTATTACCTATGAGAACACATAGGGGCACTATTACCTATGAGAAGACATAGGGGGCACTATTACCTATGAGAACACATAGGGGGCACTATTACCTATGAGAACACATAGGGGCACTATTACCTATGAGAACACATAGGGGCACTATTACCTATGAGAACACATAGGGGCACTATCATCTATGAGAACACATAGGGTGCACTATTACCTATGAGAACACATAGGGGGCACTATTACCTATGAGAACACATAGGGGGCACTATTACCTATGAGAACACATAGGGGCACTATCATCTATGAGAACACATAGGGGCACTATTACCTATGAGAACACATAGAGGGCACTATTACCTATGAGAAGACATAGGGGGCACTATTACCTATGAGAACACATAGGGGGCACTATTACCTATGAGAACACATAGGGGGCACTATTACCTATGAGAACACATAGGGGCACTATTACCTATGAGAACACATAGGGGGCACTATTACCTATGAGAAGACATAGGGGGCACTATTACCGATGAGAACACATAGGGGCACTATTACCTATGAGAACACATAGAGGGCACTATTACCTATGAGAACACATAGGGGGCACTATAACCTATGACAGTGATGGCTAACCTATGGCACTGGTGCCAGAGGTGGCACTCGGAGCCCTTTCTGTGGGCACTCAGGCCATCACCAGAGAGGTCTCCAGGTATCTTCCTGCAGTCCCAGACAGCGCAGGACTTGCTGTGCACAGAGATATTTTAAAGTGACAGCTCTACCTGGGACTACTTTCTGCTTTATTGGTGTCCTCAGGTGCTGGTATCAATGAAAACTGTGACAGAGAAGGGAGTATAAATCACAAATTAAATTTCTGTGTTGGCACTTTGCGATAAATAAGCGGGTCTTTGTTGTAGTTTGGGCACTCGGTCTCTAAAAGGTTTGCCATCACTGACCTATGAGAACACATAGGGGCACTATTACCTATGAGAAGACATAGGGGGCACTATTACCTATGAGAAGACATAGGGGGCACTATAACCTATGAGAACACATAGGGGCACTATTACCTATGAGAACACATAGGGGCACTATTATCTATGAGAAGACATAGGGGGCAGTATTACCTATGAGAACACATAGGGGGCACTATTACCTATGAGAACACATAGGGGGCACTATTACCTATGAGAACACATAGGGGGCACTATTACCTATGAGAACACATAGGGGGCACTATTACATATGAGAAGACATAGGGGGCACTATTACCTATGAGAACACATAGAGGCACTATTACCTATGAGAAGACATAGGGGGCACTATTACCTATGAGAACACATAGGGGGCACTATTACCTATGAGAACACATAGAGGGCACTATTACCTATGAGAACACATAGGGGGCACTATTACCTATGAGAACACATAGGGGGCACTATTACCTATGAGAACACATAGGGGGCACTATTACCTATGAGAACACATAGGGGGCACTATTACCTATGAGAACACATAGGGGGCACTATTACCTATGAGAACACATAGGGGGCACTATTACCTATGAGAACACATAGGGGGCACTATTACCTATGAGAACACATAGGGGGCACTATTACCTATGAGAACACATAGGGGGCACTATTACCTATGAGAACACATAGAGGGCACTATTACCTATGAGAACACATAGGGGCACTATTACCTATGAGAACACATAGGGGGCACTATTACCTATGAGAACACATAGGGGCACTATTACCTATGAGAACACATAGGGGCACTATTACCTATGAGAAGACATAGGGGGCACTATTACCTATGATAACACATAGGGGCACTATTACCTATGAGAACACATAGGGGGCACTATTAGCTATGAGAACACATAGGGGGCACTATAACCTATGAGAACACATAGGGGGCACTATTACCTATGAGAACACATAGGGGGCACTATAACCTATGAGAAGACATAAGGGCACTATTACCTATGAGAACACATAGAGGGCACTAGTACCTATGAGAACACATAGGGGGCACTATTAGCTATGAGAACACATAGGGGGCACTATTACCTATGAGAACACATAGGGGGCACTATTACCTATGAGAACACATAGGGGGCACTATCATCTATGAGAACACATAAGGGGCACTATTATCTATGAGAAGACATAGGGGGCACTATTACCTATGAGAACACATAGAGGGCACTATTACCGATGAGAACACATAGGGGGCACTATTACCTATGAGAACACATAGGGGCACTATTACCTATGAGAACACATAGAGGGCACTATTACCTATGAGAACACATAGGGGGCACTATTACCTATGAGAACACATAGGGGGCACTATTACCTATGAGAACACATAGAGGGCACTATTACCTATGAGAACACATAGGGGGCACTATTACCTATGAGAACACATAGGGGGCACTATTACCTATGAGAACACATAGGGGGCACTATTACCTATGAGAACACATAGGGGCACTATTACCTATGAGAACACATAGGGGCACTATTACCTATGAGAAGACATAGGGGGCACTATTACCTATGATAACACATAGGGGCACTATTACCTATGAGAACACATAGGGGCACTATTACCTATGAGAACACATACAGGGCACTATTACCTATGAGAACACATAGGGGGCACTATTAGCTATGAGAACACATAGGGGGCACTATAACCTATGAGAACACATAGGGGGCACTATTAGCTATGAGAACACATAGGGGGCACTATTACCTATGAGAACACATAGGGGGCACTATTACCTATGAGAACACATAGGGGGCACTATTACCTATGAGAAGACATAAGGGCACTATTACCTATGAGAACACATAGAGGGCACTATTACCTATGAGAACACATAGGGGGCACTATTACCTATGAGAACACATAGGGGGCACTATAACCTATGAGAACACATAGGGGGCACTATTACCTATGAAAACACATAGGGGGCACTATCACCTATGAGAACACATAAGGGGCACTATTATCTATGAGAACACATAGGGGGCACTATTACCTATGAGAACACATAGGGGGCACTATTACCTATGAGAACACATAGGGGGCACTATTACCTATGAGAACACATAGGGGCACTATTACCTATGAGAACACATAGGGGCACTATTACCTATGAGAACACATAGGGGGCACTATTACCTATGAGAACACATAGGGGGCACTATTACCTATGAGAACACATAGGGGGCACTATTACCTATGAGAACACATAGAGGGTACTATTACCTATGAGAACACATAGGGGGCACTATTACCTATGAGAACACATAGAGGGCACTATTACCTATGAGAAGACATAAGGGGCACTATAACCTATGAGAACACATAGGGGGCACTATTACCTATGAGAACACATCGAGGGCACTATTACCTATGAGAACACATAGGGGGCACTATTACCTATGAGAACACATAGGGGGCACTATTACCTATGAGAACACATAGGGGCACTATTACCTATGAGAACACATAGGGGCACTATTAGCTATGAGAAGACATAGGGGGCACTATTACCTATGAGAACACATAGGGGGCACTATTACCTATGAGAACACATAGGGGGCACTATTAGCTATGAGAACACATAGGGGGCACTATAACCTATGAGAACACATAGGGGGCACTATTACCTATGAGAACACATAGGGGGCACTATCATCTATGAGAACACATAAGGGGCACTATTATCTATGAGAAGACATAGGGGCACTATTACCTATGAGAACACATAGGGGGCACTATTACCTATGAGAACACATAGGGGGCACTATAACCTATGAGAACACATAGGGGGCACTATTACCTATGAGAACACATAGGGGGCACTATCATCTATGAGAACACATAAGGGGCACTATTATCTATGAGAAGACATAGGGGGCACTATTACCTATGAGAAGACATAGGGGCACTATTACCTATGAGAAGACATAGGGGGCACTATTACCTATGAGAACACATAGAGGGCACTATTACCTATGAGAAGACATAGAGGGCACTATTACCTATGAGAACACATAGGGGGCACTATTAGCTATGAGAACACATAGGGGGCACTATAACCTATGAGAACACATAGAGGGCACTATTACCTATGAGAAGACATAGGGGGCACTATTACCTATGAGAAGACATAGGGGGCACTATAACCTATGAGAACACATAGAGGGCACTATTACCTATGAGAACACATAGGGGGCACTATTACCTATGAGAACACATAGGGGGCACTATTACCTATGAGAACACATAGGGGGCACTATTACCTATGAGAACACATAGAGGGCACTATTACCTATGAGAACACATAGGGGGCACTATTACCTATGAGAACACATAGGGGGCACTATTACCTAAGAGAACACATAGAGGGCACTATTAGCTATGAGAACACATAGGGGCACTATTACCTATGAGAACACATAGGGGCACTATTACCTATGAGAAGACATAGGGGGCACTATTACCTATGAGAACACATAGGGGGCACTATTACCTATGAGAACACATAGGGGGCACTATAACCTATGAGAAGACATAGGGGGCACTATTACCTATAAGAACACATAGAGGGCACTATTACCTATGAGAACACATAGGGGCACTATTACCTATGAGAAGACATAGGGGGCACTATTACCTATGAGAACACATAGAGGGCACTATTACCTATGAGAACACATAGGGGGCACTATTACCTATGAGATGACATAGGGGGCACTATTACCTATAAGAACACATAGAGGGCACTATTACCTATGAGAACACATAGGGGCACTATTACCTATGAGAACACATAGGGGGCACTATTATCTATGAGAACACATAGGGGGCACTATTACCTATGAGAAGACATAGGGGGCACTATTACCTATAAGAACACATAGAGGGCACTATTACCTATGAGAACACATAGGGGCACTATTACCTATGAGAAGACATAGGGGGCACTATTATCTATGAGAAGACATAGGGGGCACTATTACCTATGAGAACACATAGGGGCACTATTACCTATGAGAACACATAGAGGGCACTATTACCTATAAGAACACATAGAGGGCACTATTACCTATGAGAACACATAGGGGCACTATTACCTATGAGAAGACATAGGGGGCACTATTACCTATGAGAACACATAGGGGGCACTATTACCTATGAGAACACATAGGGGCACTATTACCTATGAGAAGACATAGGGGGCACTATTACCTATGAGAACACATAGAGGGCACTATTACCTATGAGAACACATAGAGGGCACTATTACCTATGAGAAGACATAGGGGGCACTATTACCTATGAGAACACATAGAGGGCACTATTACCTATGAGAAGACATAGGGGGCACTATTACCTATGAGAAGACATAGGGGGCACTATTACCTATGAGAACACATAGGGGGCACTATTAGCTATGAGAACACATAGGGGGCACTATAACCTATGAGAACACATAGGGGCACTATTACCTATGAGAAGACATAGGGGGCACTATTATCTATGAGAAGACATAGGGGGCACTATTACCTATGAGAACACATAGGGGGCACTATTATCTATGAGAAGACATAGGGGGCACTATTACCTATGAGAACACATAGAGGGCACTATTACCTATGAGAACACATAGGGGGCACTATTACCTATGAGAACACATAGGGGGCACTATTACCTATGAGAACACATAGGGGCACTATTACCTATGAGAACACATAGGGGCACTATTACCTATGAGAAGACATAGGGGGCACTATTACCTATGAGAACACATAGGGGGCACTATTACCTATGAGAACACATAGAGGGCACTATTACCTATGAGAACACATTGGGGGCACTATTACCTATGAGAACACATAGAGGGCACTATTACCTATGAGAACACATAGGGGGCACTATTACCTATGAGAACACATAGAGGGCACTATTACCTATTAGAAGACATAGGGGGCACTATTACCTATGAGAACACATAGGGGCACTATTACCTATGAGAACACATAGGGGGCACTATTACCTATGAGAACACATAGGGGGCACTATTACCTATGAGAACACATAGGGGGCACTATTATCTATGAGAAGACATAGGGGGCACTATTACCTATGAGAACACATAGGGGGCACTATTACCTATGAGAACACATAGGGGGCACTATTACCTATGAGAACACATAGGGGGCACTATTACCTATGAGAACACATAGGGGGCACTATTACCTATGAGAACACATAGGGGCACTATTACCTATGAGAACACATAGGGGGCACTATTACCTATGAGAACACATAGGGGGCACTATTACCTATGAGAACACATAGGGGGCACTATTACCTATGAGAACACATAGGGGGCACTATTACCTATGAGAACACATAGGGGCACTATTACCTATGAGAACACATAGGGGGCACTATTACCTATGAGAACACATAGGGGCACTATTACCTATGAGAACACATAGGGGGCACTATTACCTATGAGAACACATAGAGGGCACTATTACCTATGAGAACACATAGAGGGCACTATTACCTATGAGAACACATAGGGGCACTATTACCTATGAGAACACATAGGGGCACTATTACCTATGAGAAGACATAGGGGGCACTATTACCTATGAGAACACATAGGGGGCACTATTACCTATGAGAACACATAGGGGCACTATTACCTATGAGAACACATAGGGGCACTATTACCTATGAGAACACATAGGGGCACTATTACCTATGAGAACACATAGGGGCACTATTACCTATGAGAACACATAGGGGCACTATTACCTATGAGAACACATAGAGGGCACTATTACCTATGAGAAGACATAGGGGGCACTATTACCTATGAGAACACATAGGGGGCACTATTACCTATGAGAACACATAGGGGGCACTATTACCTATGAGAACACATAGGGGCACTATTACCTATGAGAACACATAGGGGGCACTATTACCTATGAGAACACATAGGGGGCACTATTACCGATGAGAACACATAGGGGCACTATTACCTATGAGAACACATAGGGGGCACTATTACCTATGAGAACACATAGGGGCACTATTACCTATGAGAACACATAGAGGGCACTATTACCTTTGAGAACACATAGGGGGCACTATAACCTATGACAGTGATGGCTAACCTATGGCACTGGTGCCAGAGGTGGCACTCGGAGCCCTTTCTGTGGGCACTCAGGCCATCACCAGAGATGACTCCAGGTATCTTCCTGCAGTCCCAGACAGCGCAGGACTTGCTGTGCACAGAGATATTTTAAAGTGACAGCTCTACCTGGGACTACTTTCTGCTTTATTGGTGTCCTCAGGGGCAGGTATCAATGAAAACTGTGACAGAGAAGGGAGTATAAATCACAAATTAAATTTCTCTGTTGGCACTTTGCGATAAATAAGCGGGTCTTTGTTGTAGTTTGGGCACTCGGTCTCTAAAAGGTTTGCCATCACTGACCTATGAGAACACATAGGGGCACTATTATCTATGAGAAGACATAGGGGGCACTATTACCTATGAGAAGACATAGGGGGCACTATTACCTATGAGAAGACATAGGGGGCACTATAACCTATGAGAACACATAGAGGGCACTATTACCTATGAGAACACATAGGGGGCACTATTACCTATGAGAACACATAGGGGGCACTATTACCTATGAGAACACATAGGGGGCACTATTACATATGAGAAGACATAGGGGGCACTATTACCTATGAGAACACATAGGGGCACTATTACCTATGAGAACACATAGGGGGTACTATTACCTATGAGAACACATAGGGGGCACTATTACCTATGAGAACACATAGGGGGCACTATTACCTATGAGAAGACATAGGGGGCACTATTACCTATGAGAAGACATAGGGGGCACTATTACCTATGAGAACACATAGAGGGCACTATTACCTATGAGAACACATAGGGGGCACTATTACCTATGAGAACACATAGGAGCACTATTACCTATGAGAAGACATAGGGGGCACTATTACCTATGAGAACACATAGGGGGCACTATTACCTATGAGAACACATAGAGGGCACTATTACCTATGAGAACACATAGGGGGCACTATTACCTATGAGAACACATAGAGGGCACTATTACCTATGAGAACACATAGGGGGCACTATTACCTATGAGAACACATAGAGGGCACTATTACCTATGAGAACACATAGGGGGCACTATTACCTATGAGAAGACATAGGGGGCACTATTACCTATGAGAACACATAGGGGCACTATTACCTATGAGAACACATAGGCGGCACTATTACCTATGAGAACACATAGAGGGCACTATTAGCTATGAGAACACATAGGGGCACTATTACCTATGAGAACACATAGGGGCACTATTACCTATGAGAAGACATAGGGGGCACTATTACCTATGAGAAGACATAGGGGGCACTATTACCTATGAGAACACATAGGGGGCACTATTACCTATGAGAACACATAGAGGGCACTATTAGCTATGAGAACACATAGGGGCACTATTACCTATGAGAAGACATAGGGGGCACTATTACCTATGAGAACACATAGGGGGCACTATTACCTATGAGAACACATAGGGGGCACTATTACCTATGAGAAGACATAGGGGGCACTATTACCTATGAGAACACATAGAGGGCACTATTACCTATGAGAAGACATAGGGGGCACTATTACCTATGAGAAGACATAGGGGGCACTATTAGCTATGAGAACACATAGAGGGCACTATTACCTATGAGAACACATAGAGGGCACTATTACCTATGAGAACACATAGGGGGCACTATTACCTATGAGAACACATAGAGGGCACTATTACCTATGAGAACACATAGGGGGCACTATTACCTATGAGAACACATAGGGGGCACTATTACCCATGAGAACACATAGGGGGCACTATTACCTATGAGAACACATAGGGGCACTATTATCTATGAGAAGACATAGGGGGCACTATTACCTATGATAACACATAGGGGGCACTATTATCTATGAGAAGACATAGGGGGCACTACTATCTATGAGAACACATAGGGGGCACTATTACCTATGAGAACACATAGGGGGCACTATTACCTATGAGAACACATAGGGGGCACTTTTACCTATGAGAACACATAGGGGGCACTATTATCTATGAGAAGACATAGGGGGCACTATTACCTATGAGAAGACATAGGGGGCACTATTACCTATGAGAACACATAGGGGCACTATTACCTATGAGAAGACATAGGGGGCACTATAACCTATGAGAACGCATAGGGGGCACTATTACCTATGAGAACACATAGAGGGCACTATTACCTATGAGAACACATAGGGGGCACTATTACCTATGAGAACACATAGGGGGCACTATTACCTATGAGAACACATAGGGGCACTATTACCTATGAGAACACATAGGGGGCACTATTACCTATGAGAACACATAGAGGGCACTATTACCTATGAGAAGACATAGGGGGCACTATTACCTATGAGAACACATAGGGGCACTATTACCTATGAGAACACATAGGGGGCACTATTACCTATGAGAACACATAGAGGGCTCTTTTAGCTATGAGAACACATAGGGGCACTATTACCTATGAGAACACATAGGGGGCACTATTACCTATGAGAACACATAGAGGGCACTATTACCTATGAGAACACATAGGGGGCACTATTACCTATGAGAAGACATAGGGGCACTATTACCTATGAGAACACATAGAGGGCACTATTACCTATGAGAAGACATAGGGGGCACTATTACCTATGAGAAGACATAGGGGGCACTATTACCTATGAGAACACATAGAGGGCACTATTACCTATGAGAAGACATAGGGGGCACTATTACCTATGAGAAGACATAGGGGGCACTATTAGCTATGAGAACACATAGGGGGCACTATTACCTATGAGAACACATAGAGGGCACTATTAGCTATGAGAACACATAGGGGCACTATTACCTATGAGAAGACATAGGGGGCACTATTACCTATGAGAACACATAGGGGGCACTATTACCTATGAGAACACATAGGGGCACTATTACCTATGAGAACACATAGGGGGCACTATTACCTATGAGAACACATAGGGGGCACTATTACCTATGAGAACACATAGGGGCACTATTACCTATGAGAACACATAGGGGGCACTATTACCTATGAGAACACATAGGGGGCACTATTACCTATGAGAACACATAGGGGCACTATTACCTATGAGAAGACATAGGGGGCACTATTACCTATGAGAACACATAGGGGGCACTTTTACCTATGAGAACACATAGAGGGCACTATTACCTATGAGAACACATAGGGGGCACTATTACCTATGAGAACACATAGAGGGCACTATTACCTATGAGAACACATAGGGGGCACTATTACCTATGAGAACACATAGGGGGCACTATTACCCATGAGAACACATAGGGGGCACTATTACCTATGAGAACACATAGGGGCACTATTATCTATGAGAAGACATAGGGGGCACTATTACCTATGATAACACATAGGGGGCACTATTATCTATGAGAAGACATAGGGGGCACTACTATCTATGAGAACACATAGGGGGCACTATTACCTATGAGAACACATAGGGGGCACTATTACCTATGAGAACACATAGGGGGCACTTTTACCTATGAGAACACATAGGGGGCACTATTATCTATGAGAAGACATAGGGGGCACTATTACCTATGAGAAGACATAGGGGGCACTATTACCTATGAGAACACATAGGGGCACTATTACCTATGAGAAGACATAGGGGGCACTATAACCTATGAGAACGCATAGGGGGCACTATTACCTATGAGAACACATAGAGGGCACTATTACCTATGAGAACACATAGGGGGCACTATTACCTATGAGAACACATAGGGGGCACTATTACCTATGAGAACACATAGGGGCACTATTACCTATGAGAACACATAGGGGGCACTATTACCTATGAGAACACATAGAGGGCACTATTACCTATGAGAAGACATAGGGGGCACTATTACCTATGAGAACACATAGGGGCACTATTACCTATGAGAACACATAGGGGGCACTATTACCTATGAGAACACATAGAGGGCTCTTTTAGCTATGAGAACACATAGGGGCACTATTACCTATGAGAACACATAGGGGGCACTATTACCTATGAGAACACATAGAGGGCACTATTACCTATGAGAACACATAGGGGGCACTATTACCTATGAGAAGACATAGGGGCACTATTACCTATGAGAACACATAGAGGGCACTATTACCTATGAGAAGACATAGGGGGCACTATTACCTATGAGAAGACATAGGGGGCACTATTACCTATGAGAACACATAGAGGGCACTATTACCTATGAGAAGACATAGGGGGCACTATTACCTATGAGAAGACATAGGGGGCACTATTAGCTATGAGAACACATAGAGGGCACTATTACCTATGAGAACACATAGAGGGCACTATTACCTATGAGAACACATAGGGGGCACTATTACCTATGAGAACACATAGAGGGCACTATTACCTATGAGAACACATAGGGGGCACTATTACCTATGAGAACACATAGGGGGCACTATTACCTATGAGAACACATAGGGGGCACTATTACCTATGAGAACACATAGGGGCACTATTACCTATGAGAACACATAGGGGGCACTATTACCTATGAGAACACATAGGGGGCACTATTACCTATGAGAACACATAGGGGCACTATTACCTATGAGAACACATAGGGGGCACTATTACCTATGAGAACACATAGGGGGCACTTTTACCTATGAGAACACATAGAGGGCACTATTACCTATGAGAACACATAGGGGGCACTATTACCTATGAGAACACATAGGGGGCACTATTACCTATGAGAACACATAGGGGCACTATTACCTATGAGAAGACATAGGGGGCACTATTACCTATGAGAAGACATAGGGGGCACTATTAGCTATGAGAACACATAGGGGGCACTATTACCTATGAGAACACATAGGGGCACTATTACCTATGAGAAGACATAGGGGGCACTATTATCTATGAGAAGACATAGGGGGCACTATTACCTATGAGAACACATAGGGGGCACTATTATCTATGAGAAGACATAGGGGGCACTATTACCTATGAGAACACATAGAGGGCACTATTACCTATGAGAACACATAGGGGGCACTATTACCTATGAGAACACATAGGGGCACTATTACCTATGAGAACACATAGGGGGCACTATTACCTATGAGAACACATAGGGGCACTATTACCTATGAGAAGACATAGGGGGCACTATTACCTATGAGAACACATAGGGGGCACTATTACCTATGAGAACACATAGAGGGCACTATTACCTATGAGAACACATAGGGGGCACTATTACCTATGAGAACACATAGAGGGCACTATTACCTATGAGAACACATAGGGGGCACTATTACCTATGAGAACACATAGAGGGCACTATTACCTATGAGAACACATAGGGGGCACTATTACCTATGAGAAGACATAGGGGGCACTATTACCTATGAGAACACATAGGGGCACTATTACCTATGAGAACACATAGGCGGCACTATTACCTATGAGAACACATAGAGGGCACTATTAGCTATGAGAACACATAGGGGCACTATTACCTATGAGAACACATAGGGGCACTATTACCTATGAGAAGACATAGGGGGCACTATTACCTATGAGAAGACATAGGGGGCACTATTACCTATGAGAACACATAGGGGGCACTATTACCTATGAGAACACATAGAGGGCACTATTAGCTATGAGAACACATAGGGGCACTATTACCTATGAGAACACATAGGGGCACTATTACCTATGAGAAGACATAGGGGGCACTATTACCTATGAGAACACATAGGGGGCACTATTACCTATGAGAACACATAGGGGGCACTATTACCTATGAGAACACATAGAGGGCACTATTACCTATGAGAAGACATAGGGGGCACTATTACCTATGAGAAGACATAGGGGGCACTATTAGCTATGAGAACACATAGAGGGCACTATTACCTATGAGAACACATAGAGGGCACTATTACCTATGAGAACACATAGGGGGCACTATTACCTATGAGAACACATAGAGGGCACTATTACCTATGAGAACACATAGAGGGCACTATTACCTATGAGAACACATAGGGGGCACTATTACCTATGAGAACACATAGGGGGCACTATTACCCATGAGAACACATAGGGGGCACTATTACCTATGAGAACACATAGGGGCACTATTATCTATGAGAAGACATAGGGGGCACTATTACCTATGATAACACATAGGGGGCACTATTATCTATGAGAAGACATAGGGGGCACTACTATCTATGAGAACACATAGGGGGCACTATTACCTATGAGAACACATAGGGGGCACTATTACCTATGAGAACACATAGGGGGCACTATTACCTATGAGAACACATAGGGGGCACTATTATCTATGAGAAGACATAGGGGGCACTATTACCTATGAGAAGACATAGGGGGCACTATTACCTATGAGAACACATAGGGGCACTATTACCTATGAGAAGACATAGGGGGCACTATAACCTATGAGAACGCATAGGGGGCACTATTACCTATGAGAACACATAGAGGGCACTATTACCTATGAGAACACATAGGGGGCACTATTACCTATGAGAACACATAGGGGGCACTATTACCTATGAGAACACATAGGGGCACTATTACCTATGAGAACACATAGGGGGAACTATTACCTATGAGAACACATAGGGGGCACTATTACCTATGAGAACACATAGGGGCACTATTACCTTTGAGAACACATAGGGGGCACTATTACCTATGAGAACACATAGGGGGCACTATTACCTATGAGAACACATAGGGGGCACTATTACCTATGAGAACACATAGGGGGCACTATTACCTATGAGAACACATAGAGGGCACTATTACCTATGAGAACACATAGGGGGCACTATTACCTATGAGAACACATAGGGGCACTATTACCTATGAGAACACATAGGGGCACTATTACTTATGAGAACACATAGGGGGCACTATTACCTATGAGAACACATAGGGGGCACTATTACCTATGAGAACACATAGGGGGCACTATTACCTATGAGAACACATAGAGGGAACTATTACCTATGAGAACACATAGGGGGCACTATTACCTATGAGAACACATAGGGGGCAGTATTACCTATGAGAACACATAGGGGGCACTATTACCTATGAGAACACATAGGGGGCACTATTACCTATGAGAACACATAGAGGGCACTATTACCTATGAGAACACATAGAGGGCACTATTACCTATGAGAACACATAGAGGGCACTATTACCTATGAGAACACATAGAGGGCACTATTACCTATGAGAACACATAGGGGGCACTATTACCTATGAGAACACATAGAGGGCACTATTACCTATGAGAACACATAGGGGGCACTATTACCTATGAGAACACATAGGGGCACTATTACCTATGAGAAGACATAGGGGCACTATTACCTATGAGAACACATAGAGGGCACTATTACCTATGAGAACACATAGGGGGCACTATTACCTATGAGAACACATAGGGGGCACTATTACCTATGAGAACACATAGGGGGCACTATTACCTATGAGAACACATAGGGGGCACTATTACCTATGAGAACACATAGGGGGCACTATTACCTATGAGAACACATAGAGGGTACTATTACCTATGAGAACACATAGGGGGCACTATTACCTATAAGAACACATAGGCGGCACTATTACCTATGAGAACACATAGGGGGCACTATTACCTATGAGAACACATAGAGGGCACTATTACCTATGAGAACACATAGAGGGCACTATTACCTATGAGAACACATAGGGGGCACTATTACCTATGAGAAGACATAGGGTGCACTATTACCTATGAGAACACATAGGGGCACTTTTACCTATGAGAACACATAGGGGGCACTATTACCTATGAGAAGACATAGGGGGCACTATTACCTATGAGAACACATAGGGGCACTATTACCTATGAGAACACATAAGGGCACTATTACCTATGAGAAGACATAGGGGGCACTATTACCTATGAGAACACATAGGGGCACTATTACCTATGAGAACACATAAGGGCACTATTACCTATGAGAAGACATAGGGGGCACTATTACCTATGAGAACACATAGGGGGCACTATTACCTATGAGAACACATAGGGGGCACTATTACCTATGAGAACACATAGGGGCACTATTACCTATGAGAACACATAGGGGGCACTATTACCTATGAGAAGACATAGGGGGCACTATTACCTATGAGAACACATAGAGGGCACTATTACCTATGAGAACACATAGGGGGCACTATTACCTATGAGAACACATAGGGGGCACTATTACCTATGAGAACACATAGAGGGCACTATTACCTATGAGAACACATAGGGGGCACTATTACCTATGAGATCACATAGGGGGCACTATTACCTATGAGAAGACATAGGGGGCACTATTATCTATGAGAACACATAGGGGGCACTATTATCTATGAGAACACATAGGGGGCACTATTACCTATGAGAACACATAGGGGGCACTATTACCTATGAGAAGACATAGGGGGCACTATTACCTATGAGAACACATAGGGGGCACTATTACCTATAAGAACACATAGAGGGCACTATTACCTATGAGAACACATAGGGGGCACTATTACCTATGAGAACACATAGGGGCACTATTACCTATGAGAACACATAGGGGGCACTTTTACCTATGAGAACACATAGAGGGCACTATTACCTATGAGAACACATAGGGGGCACTATTACCTATGAGAACACATAGGGGGCACTATTACCTATGAGAACACATAGGGGCACTATTACCTATGAGAAGACATAGGGGGCACTATTACCTATGAGAAGACATAGGGGGCACTATTAGCTATGAGAACACATAGGGGGCACTATTACCTATGAGAAGACATAGGGGGCACTATTATCTATGAGAAGACATAGGGGGCACTATTACCTATGAGAACACATAGGGGGCACTATTATCTATGAGAAGACATAGGGGGCACTATTACCTATGAGAACACATAGAGGGCACTATTACCTATGAGAACACATAGGGGGCACTATTACCTATGAGAACACATAGGGGCACTATTACCTATGAGAACACATAGGGGCACTATTACCTATGAGAACACATAGGGGGCACTATTACCTATGAGAACACATAGGGGCACTATTACCTATGAGAAGACATAGGGGGCACTATTACCTATGAGAACACATAGGGGGCACTATTACCTATGAGAACACATAGAGGGCACTATTACCTATGAGAACACATAGGGGGCACTATTACCTATGAGAACACATAGAGGGCACTATTACCTATGAGAACACATAGGGGGCACTATTACCTATGAGAACACATAGAGGGCACTATTACCTATGAGAACACATAGGGGGCACTATTACCTATGAGAAGACATAGGGGGCACTATTACCTATGAGAACACATAGGGGCACTATTACCTATGAGAACACATAGGCGGCACTATTACCTATGAGAACACATAGAGGGCACTATTAGCTATGAGAACACATAGGGGCACTATTACCTATGAGAACACATAGGGGCACTATTACCTATGAGAAGACATAGGGGGCACTATTACCTATGAGAAGACATAGGGGGCACTATTACCTATGAGAACACATAGGGGGCACTATTACCTATGAGAACACATAGAGGGCACTATTAGCTATGAGAACACATAGGGGCACTATTACCTATGAGAAGACATAGGGGGCACTATTACCTATGAGAACACATAGGGGGCACTATTACCTATGAGAACACATAGGGGGCACTATTACCTATGAGAAGACATAGGGGGCACTATTACCTATGAGAACACATAGAGGGCACTATTACCTATGAGAAGACATAGGGGGCACTATTACCTATGAGAAGACATAGGGGGCACTATTAGCTATGAGAACACATAGAGGGCACTATTACCTATGAGAACACATAGAGGGCACTATTACCTATGAGAACACATAGGGGGCACTATTACCTATGAGAACACATAGAGGGCACTATTACCTATGAGAACACATAGGGGGCACTATTACCTATGAGAACACATAGGGGGCACTATTACCCATGAGAACACATAGGGGGCACTATTACCTATGAGAACACATAGGGGCACTATTATCTATGAGAAGACATAGGGGGCACTATTACCTATGATAACACATAGGGGGCACTATTATCTATGAGAAGACATAGGGGGCACTACTATCTATGAGAACACATAGGGGGCACTATTACCTATGAGAACACATAGGGGGCACTATTACCTATGAGAACACATAGGGGGCACTTTTACCTATGAGAACACATAGGGGGCACTATTATCTATGAGAAGACATAGGGGGCACTATTACCTATGAGAAGACATAGGGGGCACTATTACCTATGAGAACACATAGGGGCACTATTACCTATGAGAAGACATAGGGGGCACTATAACCTATGAGAACGCATAGGGGGCACTATTACCTATGAGAACACATAGAGGGCACTATTACCTATGAGAACACATAGGGGGCACTATTACCTATGAGAACACATAGGGGGCACTATTACCTATGAGAACACATAGGGGCACTATTACCTATGAGAACACATAGGGGGCACTATTACCTATGAGAACACATAGAGGGCACTATTACCTATGAGAAGACATAGGGGGCACTATTACCTATGAGAACACATAGGGGCACTATTACCTATGAGAACACATAGGGGGCACTATTACCTATGAGAACACATAGAGGGCACTTTTAGCTATGAGAACACATAGGGGCACTATTACCTATGAGAACACATAGGGGGCACTATTACCTATGAGAACACATAGAGGGCACTATTACCTATGAGAACACATAGGGGGCACTATTACCTATGAGAAGACATAGGGGCACTATTACCTATGAGAACACATAGAGGGCACTATTACCTATGAGAAGACATAGGGGGCACTATTACCTATGAGAAGACATAGGGGGCACTATTACCTATGAGAACACATAGAGGGCACTATTACCTATGAGAAGACATAGGGGGCACTATTACCTATGAGAAGACATAGGGGGCACTATTAGCTATGAGAACACATAGAGGGCACTATTACCTATGAGAACACATAGAGGGCACTATTACCTATGAGAACACATAGGGGGCACTATTACCTATGAGAACACATAGAGGGCACTATTACCTATGAGAACACATAGGGGGCACTATTACCTATGAGAACACATAGGGGGCACTATTACCTATGAGAACACATAGGGGGCACTATTACCTATGAGAACACATAGGGGCACTATTACCTATGAGAACACATAGGGGGCGCTATTACCTATGAGAACACATAGGGGGCACTATTACCTATGAGAACACATAGGGGCACTATTACCTATGAGAACACATAGGGGGGACTATTACCTATGAGAACACATAGGGGGCACTTTTACCTATGAGAACACATAGAGGGCACTATTACCTATGAGAACACATAGGGGGCACTATTACCTATGAGAACACATAGGGGGCACTATTACCTATGAGAACACATAGGGGCACTATTACCTATGAGAAGACATAGGGGGCACTATTACCTATGAGAAGACATAGGGGGCACTATTAGCTATGAGAACACATAGGGGGCACTATTACCTATGAGAACACATAGGGGCACTATTACCTATGAGAAGACATAGGGGGCACTATTATCTATGAGAAGACATAGGGGGCACTATTACCTATGAGAACACATAGGGGGCACTATTATCAATGAGAAGACATAGGGGGCACTATTACCTATGAGAACACATAGAGGGCACTATTACCTATGAGAACACATAGGGGGCACTATTACCTATGAGAACACATAGGGGCACTATTACCTATGAGAACACATAGGGGGCACTATTACCTATGAGAACACATAGGGGCACTATTACCTATGAGAAGACATAGGGGGCACTATTACCTATGAGAACACATAGGGGGCACTATTACCTATGAGAACACATAGAGGGCACTATTACCTATGAGAACACATAGGGGGCACTATTACCTATGAGAACACATAGAGGGCACTATTACCTATGAGAACACATAGGGGGCACTATTACCTATGAGAACACATAGAGGGCACTATTACCTATGAGAACACATAGGGGGCACTATTACCTATGAGAAGACATAGGGGGCACTATTACCTATGAGAACACATAGGGGCACTATTACCTATGAGAACACATAGGCGGCACTATTACCTATGAGAACACATAGAGGGCACTATTAGCTATGAGAACACATAGGGGCACTATTACCTATGAGAACACATAGGGGCACTATTACCTATGAGAAGACATAGGGGGCACTATTACCTATGAGAAGACATAGGGGGCACTATTACCTATGAGAACACATAGGGGGCACTATTACCTATGAGAACACATAGAGGGCACTATTAGCTATGAGAACACATAGGGGCACTATTACCTATGAGAACACATAGGGGCACTATTACCTATGAGAAGACATAGGGGGCACTATTACCTATGAGAACACATAGGGGGCACTATTACCTATGAGAACACATAGGGGGCACTATTACCTATGAGAACACATAGAGGGCACTATTACCTATGAGAAGACATAGGGGGCACTATTACCTATGAGAAGACATAGGGGGCACTATTAGCTATGAGAACACATAGAGGGCACTATTACCTATGAGAACACATAGAGGGCACTATTACCTATGAGAACACATAGGGGGCACTATTACCTATGAGAACACATAGAGGGCACTATTACCTATGAGAACACATAGAGGGCACTATTACCTATGAGAACACATAGGGGGCACTATTACCTATGAGAACACATAGGGGGCACTATTACCCATGAGAACACATAGGGGGCACTATTACCTATGAGAACACATAGGGGCACTATTATCTATGAGAAGACATAGGGGGCACTATTACCTATGATAACACATAGGGGGCACTATTATCTATGAGAAGACATAGGGGGCACTACTATCTATGAGAACACATAGGGGGCACTATTACCTATGAGAACACATAGGGGGCACTATTACCTATGAGAACACATAGGGGGCACTATTACCTATGAGAACACATAGGGGGCACTATTATCTATGAGAAGACATAGGGGGCACTATTACCTATGAGAAGACATAGGGGGCACTATTACCTATGAGAACACATAGGGGCACTATTACCTATGAGAAGACATAGGGGGCACTATAACCTATGAGAACGCATAGGGGGCACTATTACCTATGAGAACACATAGAGGGCACTATTACCTATGAGAACACATAGGGGGCACTATTACCTATGAGAACACATAGGGGGCACTATTACCTATGAGAACACATAGGGGCACTATTACCTATGAGAACACATAGGGGGCACTATTACCTATGAGAACACATAGGGGGCACTATTACCTATGAGAACACATAGGGGCACTATTACCTTTGAGAACACATAGGGGGCACTATTACCTATGAGAACACATAGGGGGCACTATTACCTATGAGAACACATAGGGGGCACTATTACCTATGAGAACACATAGGGGGCACTATTACCTATGAGAACACATAGAGGGCACTATTACCTATGAGAACACATAGGGGGCACTATTACCTATGAGAACACATAGGGGCACTATTACCTATGAGAACACATAGGGGCACTATTACTTATGAGAACACATAGGGGGCACTATTACCTATGAGAACACATAGGGGGCACTATTACCTATGAGAACACATAGGGGGCACTATTACCTATGAGAACACATAGAGGGAACTATTACCTATGAGAACACATAGGGGGCACTATTACCTATGAGAACACATAGGGGGCAGTATTACCTATGAGAACACATAGGGGGCACTATTACCTATGAGAACACATAGGGGGCACTATTACCTATGAGAACACATAGAGGGCACTATTACCTATGAGAACACATAGAGGGCACTATTACCTATGAGAACACATAGAGGGCACTATTACCTATGAGAACACATAGAGGGCACTATTACCTATGAGAACACATAGGGGGCACTATTACCTATGAGAACACATAGAGGGCACTATTACCTATGAGAACACATAGGGGGCACTATTACCTATGAGAACACATAGGGGCACTATTACCTATGAGAAGACATACAGGGCACTATTACCTATGAGAACACATAGGGGGCACTATTACCTATGAGAACACATAGAGGGCACTATTACCTATGAGAACACATAGAGGGCACTATTACCTATGAGAACACATAGGGGGCACTATTACCTATGAGAACACATAGAGGGCACTATTACCTATGAGAACACATAGAGGGCACTATTACCTATGAGAACACATAGGGGGCACTATTACCTATGAGAAGACATAGGGTGCACTATTACCTATGAGAACACATAGGGGCACTATTACCTATGAGAACACATAGGGGGCACTATTACCTATGAGAAGACATAGGGGGCACTATTACCTATGAGAACACATAGGGGCACTATTACCTATGAGAACACATAAGGGCATTATTACCTATGAGAAGACATAGGGGGCACTATTACCTATGAGAACACATAGGGGCACTATTACCTATGAGAACACATAAGGGCACTATTACCTATGAGAAGACATAGGGGGCACTATTACCTATGAGAACACATAGGGGGCACTATTACCTATGAGAACACATAGGGGGCACTATTACCTATGAGAACACATAGGGGCACTATTACCTATGAGAACACATAGGGGGCACTATTACCTATGAGAAGACATAGGGGGCACTATTACCTATGAGAACACATAGAGGGCACTATTACCTATGAGAACACATAGGGGGCACTATTACCTATGAGAACACATAGGGGGCACTATTACCTATGAGAACACATAGAGGGCACTATTACCTATGAGAACACATAGGGGGCACTATTACCTATGAGATCACATAGGGGGCACTATTACCTATGAGAAGACATAGGGGGCACTATTATCTATGAGAACACATAGGGGGCACTATTATCTATGAGAACACATAGGGGGCACTATTACCTATGAGAACACATAGGGGGCACTATTACCTATGAGAAGACATAGGGGGCACTATTACCTATGAGAACACATAGGGGGCACTATTACCTATAAGAACACATAGAGGGCACTATTACCTATGAGAACACATAGGGGGCACTATTACCTATGAGAAGACATAGGGGGCACTATTACCTATGAGAAGACATAGGGGGCACTATTACCTATGAGAACACATAGGGGGCACTATTACCTATGAGAACACATAGGGGGCACTATTACCTATGAGAACACATAGGGGCACTATTACCTATGAGAACACATAGGGGCACTATTACCTATGAGAACACATAGGGGGCACTATTACCTATGAGAAGACATAGGGGGCACTATTACCTATGAGAAGACATAGGGGGCACTATTACCTATGAGAACACATAGGGGGCACTATTACCTATGAGAACAAATAGGGGGCACTATTACCTATGAGAACACATAGGGGCACTATTACCTATGAGAACACACAGAGGGTACTATTACCTACGAGAACACATAGGGGGCACTATTACCTATGAGAAGACATAGGGGGCAGTATTACCTATGAGAACACATAGGGGGCACTATTATCTATGAGAACACATAGGGGGCACTTTTACCTATGAGAACACATAGAGGGCACTATTACCTATGAGAACACATAGGGGGCACTATTACCTATGAGAAGACATAGGGGGCAGTATTACCTATGAGAACACATAGAGGGCACTATTACCTATGAGAACACATAGGGGCACTATTACCTATAAGAACACATAGGGGGCACTATTATCTATGAGAACACATAGGGGGCACTATTACCTATGAGAACACATAGAGGGTACTATTACCTACGAGAACACATAGGGGGCAGTATTACCTATGAGAACACATAGGGGGCACTATTATCTATGAGAACACATAGAGGGCACTATTACCTATAAGAACACATAGGGGGCACTATTATCTATGAGAACACATAGGGGGCACTATTATCTATGAGAACACATAGAGGGCACTATTACCTATAAGAACACATAGGGGGCACTATTATCTATGAGAACACATAGAGGGCACTATTACCTATAAGAACACATAGGGGGCACTATTATCTATGAGAACACATAGGGGGCACTATTACCTATGAGAACACATAGGGGGCACTATTATCTATGAGAACACATAGAGGGCACTATTACCTATGAGAACACATAGAGGGCACTATTACCTATAAGAACACATAGGGGGCACTATTATCTATGAGAACACATAGGGGGCACTATTATCTATGAGAACACATAGAGGGCACTATTACCTATGAGAACACATAGGGGGCAGTATAACCTACGAGAACACATAGGGGGCAGTATAACCTATGAGAACACATAGGGGGCTCTATAACCCTATAGGACCGCTATTATCTCTTTCCCACAATCCTCTTTACTATTATGGGGTCTGTTGGGTTTTCTGTTACCTAATTCCCTGCTCTAAACAAATATTTCCCCCCAACAATAGTCCTCTATTATACATATTGATATGTTTCCAAGATATTTTTAATTATTATCTATTTTCATTGCACATTTATTTGACAATATTTGCTATCCTCATGCATGGCCTATAAGTGAGCAGCAGGGGGCGCTCGTGCCTCACGCTTTAGCACTGGAGGTCACGTGACCCTGGGCTTGCGCTCATTTTCTATAATTTGTGATAAAATAAAATGCGAGGAGGAGGAGGATGGAGGCTCCGCAGCCGATTACTGCAATTATATGTAATTAGTAGCAGGTGGGGGAGAGGAGATGAGAAGGCGGCGAAACCAAAACATGTGCCCGATGCCCATATACTAGGCAAATCATAGGGGTATATTAGGGGTTAAGCAGATATTTAGGAAGAAGGTAAAGATTAGGCTTGCAGCTTTCCCCGTTCAGGGGCTGATTTGGTATTTTGGGGTTTGGTGACTCCCATCACTACTTTCCATATCGGATTTGGGAACTTTAACGTGATCATTAAATACCAGAAACATCGCCATGCGCTACTTAGTGGCTCTACACAGGGACAATCAACCAAGGGGTAATAAAAGAGCAACACATCCTCTGCCCACAAAACTTCACTTGCTGGGCCACTTTAGGACAGGGGGCCCTGGGCAAATGCCCAGTTTGCCCCCCATAACACCGTCTGGTTACAAGACTGATCATCTAACAGACTGTGAGTTATTCTATTGTTATGTTGTGTCCTGAGATGTTCGGCTGGAGGCTGGTGTCTTCTCTTCTTTTGGTCCTAGTCGCAGCATTCATAGTCTGACATCTTAAAGGGATATTCCCACTTATTACAAATTAATGTTATTGTTAGTATGATGAAAAATGATACACTTTTTCCTAAATACTTTCTGTATCAATTTCCAGTTTTGTAGATCTCTGCTTGCTGACATTCTTTAGGAATTTTCATTTCTTATTTCCAGTGGACAGAAATCTGAGCATGGTCACACAGGTGCAGCTCTGATTACTGTCTGTGATATAACAAGCCGTGCACCTGTGTGACCATGGTCAGATTTCTGTCCACTGGAAATAAGAAATGAAAATTCCTAAAGAATGTCAGCAAGCAGAGATCTAGAAAACCGTGAGGAATTGATACAGAAAGTATATTGGAAAATTGTGTCATTTTTCAATATACATAACATTAATTTGCCAAAGTGGGAATAGCCCTTTAAGCTCTAGTGTTAAACTGGTCCAACCTCTCTTGTGAGAGATAATTGCCAGCTCCGGTGTCCAGCCTGAGACTCTACCACACAGATCAGTGTTGGATTGTGGGTAGCGTGCAAGGCTTCTGAAGTTTTTTCTATCAGTTTCCTGGAGAAGTTCGAAAAATCGCTGAAAAAGCAATAACTAAGGGAATTGCTTGTACAGCACTTCCATTCAAGGGACACATCTTTTAAAGAACTTCCCTGCAGAAGTCAGAAGTCATTTTAAGAAAATGACGGCTCAGAGACTAATACACTTTTGGTTCTGTGTCATCACAAGAACACCCAACCCACGACAATGACGGGTGCAGACGTATATCACACTGATATCCTTGTTGGGAGAAGGGCCCAATCCACACAGAAAAAATAGCAGTTTTATGCATTAAAATTGTTAGATAGGAGCCTTATTGTAGATTTTTGTATTGGGGCCCAGAAGGTAGAAGCCACGTCTCTGCCTCCATGATTCCCAGAATCTGAGTTTCCTGTCTTCTGCTTTCGGCTCTACTTTCCCACCAGGGATCTTTTCCTTTGTTTTTACATATCACCAACGCACATTTTTAAAGGAAGGAGGCAGGATCTGAGACATTCCTTCTAGCACATACATTCTGCAGTCACATACCAGCCCTCCACATCTGACCACCAGGGGGAGCGTGCGAGACCAAGGAATGTAAATAGATACAAAGAGAACGTAAGTATTATATAATTGTTATAAAAGACAACACAAGATCTAGATGATGTAATTGCAGCATAATAAAACATCAAATCTATGAGAAATAAAAACATATCAATGGTTAAAAATAATAACTGTCCCCAAAAGGAATAAAGTCACTAAAATACTGCCCCCTATGTACAAGGATATAACTACTATAATACTGCCCCCTATGTACAAGAATATAACTACTATAACACTGCCCCCTATGTACAAGAATATAACTACTATAATACTGCCCCTATGTACAAGAATATAACTACTGTAATACTGCCCCCTATGTACAAGAATATAACTTCTATACTACTGCCCCTATGTACAGGAATATAACTACTATAATACTGCCACCTATGTACAAGAATATAACTACTATAATACTGCCCCCTATGTACAGGAATATAACTACTATAATACTGCCCCCTATGTACAAGAATATAACTACTGTAATACTGCCCCCTATGTAGAAGAATATAACTACTATAACACTGCCCCCTATGTACAAGAATATAACTACTATAATACTGCCCCATATGTACAAGAATATAACTACTATAATACTGCCCCCTATGTACAGGAATATAACTACTATAATACTGCCCTCTATGTAAAAGAATATAACTACTATAATACTGCCCCTATGTACAAGAATATAACTACTATAATACTGCCCCCTATGTACAGGAATATAACTACTATAATACTACCCTCTATGTACAAGAATATAACTACTATAATACTGCCCCTATGTACAGGAATATAACTACTATAATACTACCCTCTATGTAAAAGAATATAACTACTATAATACTGCCCCTATGTACAAGAATATAACTACTATAATACTGCCCCCTATGTACAGGAATATAACTACTATAATACTACCCTCTATGTAAAAGAATATAACTACTATAATACTGCCCCTATGTACAAGAATATAACTACTATAATACTGCCCCCTATGTACAGGAATATAACTACTATAATACTACCCTCTATGTACAAGAATATAACTACTATAATACTGCCCCCTATGTACAGGAATATAACTACTATAATACTACCCTCTATGTAAAAGAATATAACTACTATAATACTGCTCCCTATGTACAGGAATATAACTACTATAATACTGCCCCCTATGTACAGGAATATAACTACTATAATACTACCCTCTATGTAAAAGAATATAACTACTATAATACTGCCCCTATGTACAAGAATATAACTACTATAATACTGCCCCCTATGTACAGGAATATAACTACTATAATACTACCCTCTATGTAAAAGAATATAACTACTATAATACTGCCCCTATGTACAAGAATATAACTACTATAATACTGCCCCCTATGTACAGGAATATAACTACTATAATACTACCCTCTATGTACAAGAATATAACTACTATAATACTGCTCCCTATGTATAAGAATATAACTACTATAATACTGCCCCCTATGTACAGGAATATAACAGGTATAATGCTGCTCTTATTTTGTGCTTGTGTACAGTTATAGAAGGAAAAATGCCTAAAATGAAAGTTTATTTTCATGTAACCTATAAATAACCAGCCTATAATCTTTGCTGTGGGAGATGTTGGCCGGCGCCGGTCTTGTTATCAGGAGATAATAGTTATTTTGTGTGTTTACACTTCTGGGAAATTATTTGTTTGTGACACTTTTCTATAATCCGGTCAAATGTGACTTGGCACAGAGCTGGGCTGATATTAGAACTGGCTGCCGGTCTCTGGTTTGAACCCATGTGTTGTGCACAGCGGTGGCCAAACTGTAGACGCATCCATTGAGTCACTCAGATCACTCAGTGCAGGGCCGGTGCTACTTCTGTGCCGACAGACAAGGAGTCCTTGCACCATATTTCTGTATAATGGATTGACCCATGCATGCATCGTGTTCAGTCCATAAAGCTGCATCAACCTACGGATCCATTTCCACAGGTTCCGAATGCTCCTCTGCATCTGGCCTTGGTCCCCATTCACACTAATTCTTATATATAGACAATGGGGCAGATTTACTTAACCGGTTCTGTCGCGATATCGTGGTGCGTTGTCCGACGAGGATTCGGGTCTGCCGCGATTCACTAAGATCGTGCGCCCGAGTTCCTGCATCCGTCGCTTCTGTGCCGAGGTCCGCCGGAGTTCACTTCTTCTTCCTGGTGCTTGTAAGTGCGTGTATTGCGACACAATTCTAAATGTTAAATCTTGCGTGCTGTCCGAATCCGGTTGTCCGACGGTCCGGTTGTCGCGTGCAAGCCATTGCCGAAGCGCCAAAATCTGATCACGCGTGCCAAAACCCCGGGGCAATTTGGCGCAAAACAGAAATTGTTGGGAAACCCGACAAAAATGCGCTCCGCGGACCCTTAGTAAATGAGCCCCAATGTGTCTGTTCTATTTCCCTTGGCATAACAGACATCCATACCCACAGGGCGGTGACGTTGTCTATAATGTCCATTCCTTTGTCAGTGTTCAGTCCAGGAAATCCGGCGCTCATGTGGTCCGTAATTCACTTATCTATCTATCTTTGCTGCAGTTCTTCTGGAGAAGGAATTCTTCCCTAGCTCCTAATCACTGTAGCCCTTTCTGTGATTGCCCTTAGACCCCCAGAGGTCTCCATAGGTCTTGACACTAAGGCACCTCTGTAGGAGACTCAAGTCCGCATCAAGTCCTCACCATATGAAAGCTGAACCCACCAGATCAGCCCATTTCTTTCCGCAATCAGATAGTAGAATCTGCATGAGCCTCCTGCTCTGTACTGGATGTCCAACCTCGGACCCACTAGAGCAGTGGTGGCGAACCTATGGCACGGGTGTCAGAAGTGGCACTCAGAGCCCTTTCTGTGGGCACCTGCGCCATCACCCCAACGTAGAGTTTGCCAGACAGGACTCAAAGCCTCCCGCAGTCCCAGGCTGCCCAGGACCCTGGAAGGAAGCTACAATGATAATCCTAAACTTCTTCTCCTTCCTTCTACTGTATTGGTGTCCTCAGGTGCCTATACAATTTAAACATGTGACAGAGCAGGGAGTAATAAGTTACTGTTTAAATTGTCGAATCAGCACTTTTTGGGCACTCGGCATCTAAAAGGTTTGCCATCACTGCACTAGAGATAGCCTGTTTATTATTTTTCAGTTGCTTAGTAAGATCTTCATAGTCTACAACCTTCATGGCATGTACACTCTACAACCACAGGATTGTAAAAGTTTGGAAGGTGTAAGGCAAGATAAAAATATAGACTATGGGTCTGGAGGACGTGGCTTGTCATATAACGTGGTGGCCATGTGGGATTAGCAGGGTCAAGCCCATCATTGAGGTAGCTCCAGTAGGTCCATAGAGGAAACATGATGTGTAGCTTCTGAGACTCCACCATTCAGTTGGTAATGTCTCTATATTTTTTCTATAATCTTCAACCCCTGGGACTCAGGAAACTATTTCTGTCCTTGTGTGACCCCATTTTTACTCCATAATGAACCCAAAGAATGGCTTTCCACCTTACATAACCCACTCCTTCCTAGCACAGACGTACATGCTCTGCACATTCTGCACTGAAGTCTCGACAATGAAGTCTCCAAGGAGGTGCTGACTGTAAGAGACTGGGATTGTGATCAGTGCTCGGTGGATCCTGGCCCCAGGTCCTCACACCTGAGCCGCACCGTAAGATCAGCCCCAGGGAGAACCAACATATTCCTGTAAGGGCCAGCGAAGGGAAGAAGTGACTTTATCATTGGCTACAGTATTATTAGGGATTTTCTTAGGGAAAGCTACAACACAGGGTGGTTAGAAAGGAAGAGAACATACATATTATATATTGTACGTAGGGACAGTATTATAGTAGTTATATTCTTGTACATAGGGGCAGTATTATAGTAGTTATATTCCTGTACATAGGGGGCAGTATTATAGTAGTTATATTCTTGTACATAGGGGCAGTATTATAGTAGTTATATTCCTGTACATAGGGAGCAGTATTATAGTAGTTATATTCTTGTACATAGGGGGTAGTATTATAGTAGTTATATTCCTGAACATAGGGACAGTATTATAGTAGTTATATTCTTGTACATAGGGGGTAGTATTATAGTAGTTATATTCTTGTACATAGGGGGCAGTATTATAGTAGTTATATTCTTGTACATAGGGGGTAGTATTATAGTAGTTATATTCTTGTACATAGGGGGCAGTATTATAGTAGTTATATTCTTGTACATAGGGGGCAGTATTATAGTAGTTATATTCTTGTACATAGGGGGCAGTATTATAGTAGTTATATTCTTGTACATGGGGGCAGTATTATAGTAGTTATATTCTTGTACATAGGGGGCAGTATTGCAGTAGTTATATTCTTGTACATAGGGGGCAGTATTATAGTAGTTATATTCTTGTACATAGGGGGCAGTATTGCAGTAGTTATATTCTTGTACATAGGGGGCAGTATTATAGTAGTTATATTCTTGTACATAGGGGGCAGTATTATAGTAGTTATATTCCTGTACATAGGGGGCAGTATTATAGTAGTTATATTCTTGTACATAGGGGGCAGTATTATAGTAGTTATATTCCTGTACATAGGGGGCAGTATTATAGTAGTTATATTCCTGTACATAGGGGGCAGTATTATAGTAGTTATATTCTTGTACATAGGGGCAGTATTATAGTAGTTATATTCCTGTACATAGGGGGCAGTATTATAGTAGTTATATTCTTGTACATAGAGGGCAGTATTATAGTAGTTATATTCTTGTACATAGGGGGTAGTATTATAGTAGTTATATTCTTGTACATAGGGGGTAGTATTATAGTAGTTATATTCTTGTACATAGGGGGCAGTATTATAGTAGTTATATTCTTGTACATAGGGGGCAGTATTATAGTAGTTATATTCTTGTACATAGTGGGCAGTATTACAGTAGTTATATTCTTGTACATAGGGGCAGTATTACAGTAGTTATATTCTTGTACATAGGGGGCAGTATTGCAGTAGTTATATTCTTGTACATAGGGGGCAGTATTATAGTAGTTATATTCTTGTACATAGGGGGCAGTATTATAGTAGTTATATTCTTGTACATAGGGGGCAGTATTATAGTAGTTATATTCTTGTACATAGTGGGCAGTATTATAGTAGTTATATTCTTGTACATAGGGGCAGTATTACAGTAGTTATATTCTTGTACATAGGGGGCAGTATTGCAGTAGTTATATTCTTGTACATAGGGGGCAGTATTATAGTAGTTATATTCTTGTACATAGGGGGCAGTATTATAGTAGTTATATTCTTGTACATAGGGGGCAATTTTTATTGTAAAAACCAACAAAATACAATTAAACAAAATCATAAATACATTCTTCTGTATACACAATTAGGAATCAAACAAATATAAACTCAGAGTAAATGTAACTTAGAGTCCATAGCTGCTGCTGGAAAGGAAAAAGAAGAAAACTAAATCAATAAATATAGAAATTATACACCAGATATATTCCTCCATAATTTCCTATTTCTCTGGTCTTTCCTGATTTCCAGTGATTTTATCCACCTTAGCTCAGACAATATTTGGGATACCACAGCCATGTAGTTATAGTCCTCACTATGCAGGGACACCCGGGTTCTGGCGTGCCATTGGTAATACTTTATCACTGTTATTATGAGATACATGGTTCCCGGATCTATAATACCATCTGGAGATGGGACGCCATAGATGATGTCCGGGTACTGGAGGAATTGTAGCCTCGGGATGTTCAGCAGGTCAGATACTTCCTTCCAGATTTTCCTCCCTCCCCAGCACTCAGAGATGAAATGCTCCATCGTCTCCTCCTGCTGACACCCCAGGGGACACTTCCTATCTGCCACAATCACAAACTTTAGGTTCCCTCTAACAAATAACTTCCCATGTAGTGACAACCAAGAGATATCAAACAACTTGGGGGGAAGTCGCTTCGCATTGAGAAACCTGAGACTCTTCTGTAAGGTGGTGGTCACACAGTCTCTTAGAGCAAGTGGTGAGTGGTAGAAAGCCCGACATATCCTAGTATAGAGATCCCTCCTGGTGTTACTGACAATGTAGGACTTCTCCAGCTTCCACATCCTGACACACTTCAGACCATATACCAGATACTGGGGGAGGAAGCCAGGAGTCCATCGGCCCCTCTTGAGACTGCTGCCTCGCACCCAAGACTCTGCAAAAGGCAATATCCAGTCCCTGACACTACTTACCCACAGGAGACCATTGTTTGAGTCCAGGCAACCAAAATTGACTTTCAGAAACATGGAGTCAAAGAAAACCCTTGGATTTAACATATCCAGTCCACCCTCTCTCCTCTGCAGGTAGGTGATCCCTCTTTTTACTGGGTTCAACCTGTTCCCCCATAAAAGCTGGAAGAACAGGCTAAAGAGCCGAGCGGAGAAAGATTCTGGCAAAGGAAATACGACAGAGATGTAGAGGAAGACAGGGACCAGGTAAGTCTTCAGAGTAACCCTTTCTCTATAGGTCAGCCTCCAGTTCTTCCATCGCTGAACCTTTGCATTTCCGGCTTCCAACTTCTCCTCCCAATTTAGTGTAGAATTATCTTCCCTCCCAAATTTAACCCCAAGGATTTTAATATGGGTGGAGGCCTTGGTGAATTGTGGCAGATCAAAGCCAGGAGCAGTATCCAATGTCCAGAAAGCCTGACTCTTCTCTAGGTTGACCAGAGACCCGGAGGCCTCTGAGTAACTTCTGATGGCTGCAGACAACATCTCCACCTCACGAGGTTCAGATATCACCACAGTGACATCATCCGCGTAGGCGACTACCTTCAAAGGCAAGCAATGGGGGACAGGCACCCCCTGAAAATCACACCGCTGCAGTGATCTCAGGAACGGGTCGATAGCAAACACATACAGCAGTGGACTCAGGGGGCAGCCCTGTCGCACCCCTGCCTCTACTTCAAAAGTATCCCCCTGCCAACCATTGATCAGAGGAAAGCTCTTCGCCTCTCTGTACAAAGTTCTCAGCCAATCTATAAATTGTCCCGGAATACCGTACTTTGACAAAGTGGCCCATAGATAATCATGGTCAACCCTGTCAAAGGCTTTAGCCTGGTCCAGACCTACAACATATCTCCCACACCTCAGAGCTTTACATCTCTCAAACATCTCTCTAATCGAGATGACTGCTCCAGAGATGTTCCGCCCTCTTACCGTGCCGTACTGAGAGCCTGCCAACAGTGCCGGGGACAAACAGACTAATCTAGAGAATAGAATTTTTGCCAGAATTTTCCTATCAACATTCAAGAGGGCGATCGGCCTCCAGTTCTTGATGTCACTAGGCTCCTTACCTTTAGACAGCAGAATAAGGGAGGACACTCTCATGGATGGAGGCATCAGGTGATTTTTTAGACAATTGGTAAACACATCCACAAGGATCGGGGCTAAGAGTTCCCTGAACTTCTTATAGAATTCTGCTGTAATACCGTCAGGACCTGGTGCCTTCTTCAGATGTAACTTATCAATGGCCTCTTTAACCTCCTCCTCTGTTATTCCTGCTGTCAAATGAGAAAAGTCCAAATCTCTAGTGTCAGGGCCTGGAGTTGCCTCCAAGAATTGAGCCATTTTGTCTTTATCCAAAACCTTCTTCTGAAATAACTCAGCATAGTAGGATCTCACCACCCCCAGGATACCCTCCCGAGATTCCTGCAAAACTCCCTGGGAGTCAGTCAGACCTGTGATCGATTTCTTAGCCACACGTTCCCGGCAACTCTCATATGGATCTGGTGTGACTAAGTTTCCATAGTCACGCTCCACAACCAGGGACGTGTAGCGGCTGTACTGATACTGCTTTATTTCAGATTTCAGTCGGTCAATCTTTTGTTTGTCATCCCCACCCGCCAAATAGAGTGACTCCAATTCTTTCCGCAGCTTGAGATACTGGCCGTACTTACTCTTACCCTTCTTTACTGACAGTCTCTTTAAGAGGGACCGGATCTCCTCCTTGACATCCTCCCACCAGTCAGATATGTGGTTATAGAAATACACTCTCTCCAATTCCCCCTGTATAAGAGAGTGGACTTGCTCCTGGACAAACACATCTTCTAATAGGGTAGAATTTAGTCTCCACAAGCCTCTTCCTATATCTGGCCGTTCTGTATTACCCAAGTAGAAGTAAAGGGCCAGGTGATCCGAGTATGGGACAGACTTCTCACTTCTATCCCCAATGACCTCCGAGGGACTCACCAGCGCTAGGTCTATTCTGCTATACCTCCCAGCACAGGAGTAGGTAAATTTGGGTACCACAAAGACATCAGACAAACCTGACTGTGCTATAATATCATTTAAGACCTTAGAGTCCCTAGCAAGAGGCCTACCAGTGGGTCTGTCACTCAATGTCCTAGTGGCGTTGAAATCACCCGCCATGATGACTGGGAGAGATGTAAATAAATAGGGCTTCACATCATTAAATAGATTGACTCTGTCAGTCACTGTCTGTGGACCATAGATATTGATAAGCCGGAGCCTTCTACCTCGGATAGTAACCTCCAGCACCAAACATCTTCCCATCGACACCTCGGTTAGTCTGTGAATGGTGACATCGTGGGTATTAAACAGTATGGAGACCCCGGCACACGGCTCCACAGACAGTGACCAGATGGACGGCCCGGAGCGCCATTCTCTCTCTGCTTCTTTTAACAAACTAAGACTATTAAGATGAGTCTCCTGTAGGAAAAAGACATCGGCATCGAGATAATGTAGATGTTCATACACCGCATGTCTTGTCCTTCTTGCTCTAATGCTGTTGACATTGCTAGATATTATTTTCAGATTAAAGTTCGCCATTAGAGCTATAACAAGAAGCAGAGAGAGTGTCCCCATCATCATAAATCTGGATCAGATCCCTCCTCTTCACCACCCGTCTCCATGTCTGATTCAGACTCTGGCCCCACCCTATGGGGTCTCCGTTTTGAGGGGGGGTCACCATCGGGATCCTCATCATACTCTGCCACCATCCTCTGCAGTTCCTTCTCTAGCTCCTCCTCTGCGTCTGACTCTGAGAGGACACTGAATCTATTCACAGTCATGGTCATGTCTGTTCCACTGTCCACTCTGATCTTTGATGACTTGTGAACTGTGGTCCACTCACCCTCAGGCTTCCGGGTGGACCTGTCTTTTTTCCTCCTCTTATTAGCAGATGTTGTGGCTGGAGAGGGAATGAGCACTGAGGGCGGTGCAACCTGCTGGACTACTTCCATGTCTCCCTCTGTGGTTTGGGTCTGAGGCTGGTCTGGTGTTGGTACAGCATCACTTGATTCCAGGACCTGATGAGGTTCTGGCGTAGCCTGATCTGACCCTAATAACAAAGCCTCCTCCTCCCCCAGGTCATCTGCCCCTGCCAATAGGTCTTCATCAGGGAAGCTCTTACATATGTTGTGCCAGGCATTGGGACAATCCCTGTGGGCATGGCCGATCTCACCGCACAGGTTACACCTGATGTTCTGGCAGTCCGCACTCACATGGCCGATATCCCCACACAGGCTGCACTTGACCACAGAGCAATTACTGGCGATGTGACCGACTCTACCGCATTTGAAGCATCTACGGTGCTGACCTGGATAGAAACATATCCCCTTCTCCCGGCCAATGAAGAAGGAGTTGGGCAGATGCTGGGTTATGTTGTTATATTGTCTTAATTTCACCAGGACCTTCCACCCTCCTGTCCAGATCCCGTCCTCATCCCGGGTCTTGGTGAGCTCTGACATGAGGTCACAGTGCCTCTTGAGCCAGATGACAATATCCTGTTGGGGAACAGACTCATTCCAGAAGATGACTGTGACAGTGACTGTACCAAGTTTAGAGATGGGGATGAAGCTGAAATTATTCCACCCCTCTGCATCTCTAAACCTGGGGAAGATGGCCCAAAAGCGGTCCAGGTTGCCCATCAGCTTAAAGCTCACGTCATATCCCTGGCGATCGGGGAGGTTAATTACAGCCAAAATGTCACTTGGCGAGAAACCCATTTGTTCACACAATAGCGACCTGACCACAAACCGCCTGTCAGGTAGGTCCTCCTTGGCCCCTTTGTGCCTAAATCTCACCACATTCCTCCTCTTAAATGCCTGACCGGTGTAATGAGAGCCGGATGAAAAAGATGGTGCACCCCGGCTCCAGGCGTTGCCAGAAGAAGACTGGTGAGGGCCAGTACCCTGCTGTGTCTTGGGGCGCTGCGGGGCTCCTGCACTCTGAGGGTCTGATACCTCAGCAACTAGAGGGGGGAAGTCCTGAGCATCAGACTGTACTACCCCCTCCCCACCATCAGCCTCCATACACTGCTCTGCCTGCTCTATGGCAACATCCCACACAGACTGCGCTTCCCCTGTTGGAACATTATCACACACAATGGTATTATCAGGAGGAGATACAGATGCATCAGCATTATCACCAACATTGGGGGCAGCAGCATCACAGACAATAGGGGCAGCAGTATCACAGATATTAGAAACAGCATTATGCACTGATGTATGAGCAGTATCAGGCACTGAAGTCCCATCAATGTCAGTACAATCAGTCCCAGCAGAGTCCTGATGATCCTGCTCAGATGCCACAGTGTTACCTTCAGGATCAGGTGCACAGTCCTGCTGCAATGAGCCATCATCTGGGACTTGTGGTGCTTGTTCTCCGCTACCATCAGGCAGATGTCCACGTTGCACGCTGAATGCTGGGACATGCGGTGTTTGCTCTGCTCTGGTAACATCAGAGGGACGGCTGTGATCCTTCTGCTGATTGCAGGCTGCTGGGACTTGTGGTGCTTCTGCTGTGGATGGTTGCTGTTTCATGGCTTTATCTTTCTTGTAGAGATCCCCTTGCTGGTATGGGAAAGTCGCAGGCTGGAGTATAGGTTTCCCCTTGGTCTCAGTTGCCGGATTAGATGCCCCTCCATGATGTCTCTGGGCCTGGAAGCGCTCCTGGTTCCTGTAGGTCTCTGCCAGGGGACCCATCTGCTCCAGGACAGCCTCAGTCTGGGCGACATTGTCAGCGAGATGCTTGGCCAGGGTGGTCAGCTTCTTGTCTAACAGCTCATGTCTCTCCGGGTTTGCTGCCTTGAGATTGTAGGCACAGTCAATGTTTTTTTGTAGCAGCAGTTTTTGTTCCTTCAGGTTTCCCAATCTCTTTACCAGTGTTGGGATCTGATCAGCCAGGAGGAGCTCAGGTGCACGCTCAGCCGCTGCACATGGAGTTGCTGCAGGTTTCTTACAGGTGGTAGGTGATGGCACTCTGCTGGGTCCGGGCCTCTGCGCCACTGTTGGGTTCTGGCGCGCTGTGGCTCTTACTGCTGGGGGGTGACACTGTCCAGTAGCAGCACTTGTGGCAGCCTGAGGCCTCCCTGTTAGTTTGGTCTCGGCCTTGCTGCCTCCACTCCCATACCTTGTGCGCTCAGAGCGGATCAGCACAGGCTGCTGCAGGTTCTCCAGCAAGGTCTGCTTCTCCAGAGATGTCCTCCTCTGCCTGGCTGATGGAGGTGTACACGGCACAGGTGAGGCTGGGGCTGGAGGCTTCCTCTGCTCTTGCACAACCTGCTCGCTCCTCTGTCCTGGATGACCCGACATTGTGTTCCCACTCACTGGCTTTTGCTGCACATTCACACTGGTAGGTGATTTCACCAAACTGGAACTTACTGCTGCTTCTTTCTTCACAAACTCTTCATTCTTTACATGACTGCTTCTGGCTGAACTGCAGCCGCTGACATGACTTACTGAACCGGAGATTTTAGGATTCTCATCCATTAGTTTTGGTGTCTGGGAGTTATTTCCCAGAGAAGGCCTTGGAGCCTGGGCCTTGCATGGGGAACTTCCCCACCCAGGGTGGCCCCGCCCTGGGCTAGCTCCAGACATGAGGAGACCTCAGGAGCTCACACTGCACACAACCTCTCAGCAAGGGGGCAGTATTATAGTAGTTATATTCTTGTACATAGGGGGCAGTATTATAGTAGTTATATTCTTGTACATAGGGGGCAGTATTATAGTAGTTATATTCTTGTACATAGTGGGCAGTATTATAGTAGTTATATTCTTGTACATAGGGGGCAGTATTCTAGTAGTTATATTCTTGTACATAGGGGGCAGTATTCTAGTAGTTATATTCTTGTACATAGGGGGCAGTATTCTAGTAGTTATATTCTTGTACATAGGGGGCAGTATTATAGTAGTTATATTCTTGTACATAGGGGGCAGTATTCTAGTAGTTATATTCTTGTACATAGGGGGCAGTATTCTAGTAGTTATATTCTTGTACATAGGGGGCAGTATTCTAGTAGTTATATTCTTGTACATAGGGGGCAGTATTCTAGTAGTTATATTCTTGTACATAGGGGGCAGTATTCTAGTAGTTATATTCTTGTACATAGGGGGGGGCAGTATTATAGTAGTTATATTCTTGTACATAGGGGGCAGTATTATAGTAGTTATATTCTTGTACATAGGGGGCAGTATTATCGTAGTTATATTCTTGTACATAGGGGGCAGTATTATAGTAGTTATATTCTTGTACATAGGGGGCAGTATTATAGTAGTTATATTCTTGTACATAAGGGGCAGTATTATAGTAGTTATATTCTTGTACATAGGGGGCAGTATTATAGTAGTTATATTCTTATACATAGGGGCAGTATTATCGTAGTTATATTCTTGTACATAGGGGGCAGTATTATCGTAGTTATATTCTTGTACATAGGGGGCAGTATTATAGTAGTTATATTCTTGTACATAAGGGACAGTATTATAGTAGTTATATTCTTGTACATAGTGAGCAGTATTATAGTAGTTATATTCTTGTACATAGGAGGCAGTATTATAGTAGTTATATTCTTGTACATAGGAGGCAGTATTATAGTAGCTATATTCTTGTACATAGGGGCAGTATTATAGTAGTTATATTCTTGTACATAGGGGGCAGTATTATAGTAGTTATATTCTTGTACATAGGGGGCAGTATTATAGTAGTTATATTCTTGTACATAGGGGGCAGTATTATAGTAGTTATATTCTTGTACATAGGGGGCAGTATTATAGTAGTTATATTCTTGTACATAAGGGGCAGATTTATAGTAGTTATATTCTTGTACATAGGGGGCAGTATTATAGTAGTTATATTCTTATACATAGGGGGCAGTATTATCGTAGTTATATTCTTGTACATAGGGGGCAATATTATCGTAGTTATATTCTTGTACATAGGGGGCAGTATTATAGTAGTTATATTCTTGTACATAAGGGACAGTATTATAGTAGTTATATTCTTGTACATAGGGAGCAGTATTATAGTAGTTATATTCTTGTACATAGGAGGCAGTATTATCGTAGTTATATTCTTGTACATAGGGGGCAGTATTATAGTAGTTATATTCTTGTACATAAGGGACAGTATTATAGTAGTTATATTCTTGTACATAGGGAGCAGTATTATAGTAGTTATATTCTTGTACATAGGAGGCAGTATTATAGTAGTTATATTCTTGTACATAGGAGGCAGTATTATAGTAGTTATATTCTTGTACATAGGTGCAGTAATTATAGTAGTTATAGTCCTTTACATAGGAGGCAGTATTATAGTAGTTATATTCTTGTACATAGGGGGCAGTATTATAGTAGTTATATTCTTGTACATAGGGGGCAGTATTATAGTAGTTATATTCTTGTACATAGAGGGCAGTATTATAGTAGTGATAGTCTTGTACATAGGGGCAGTATTATAGTAGTTATATTCCTGTACATAGGGGGCAGTATTATAGTAGTTATATTCCTGTACATAGGGGGCAGTATTATAGTAGTTATATTCTTGTACATAGGGGGCAGTATTATAGTAGTTATATTCTTGTACATAGGGGGCAGTATTATAGTAGTTATATTCTTGTACATAGGGGGCAGTATTATAGTAGTTATATTCTTGTACATAGGGGGCAGTATTATAGTAGTTATATTCTTGTACATAGGAGGCAGTATTATAGTAGTTATATTCTTGTACATTGGGGGCAGTATTATACTAGTTATATTTTTGTACATAGGGGGCAGTATTGTAGTAATTATATTCTTGTACATAGGTGCAGTAATTATAGTAGTTATAGTCCTTTACATAGGAGGCAGTATTATAGTAGTTATATTCCTGTACATAGGGGGCAGTATTATAGTAGTTATATTCTTGTACATAGGGGGCAGTATTATAGTAGTTATATTCTTGTACATAGGGGGCAGTATTATAGTAGTTATATTCTTGTACATAGGGGGCAGTATTATAGTAGTTATATTCCTGTACATAGGGGACAGTGTTATAGTAGATTATATTTAAATCTTGGCAGAAATATATCGAACTGCTATTTAATTCCCCTATTAATTGGAGATTAGAAGAAAGATAATGATCCCGCTTATAACTTATGACTTCTATCTTGTATCTGCAGTGAATTTATCAGGTATTGTTTCCCCAGACACATCTTTGCACATGACAGTAATGGAAATAACGTGGTAGCATGTGCTGGAATAGTTGAAAAAAAAACTAGTGGTAATCAAACAATAAATCCCATAATGACCCGATATGTGACAAGCGCATGCACTGGGGCCACTTCCTTCAGATGATCCTAAGAACCAAGCTAAAAATTAAGGTTACTCGGTGAGTCAGTGAGAGACGGCTGATTCTTCATGTTTAGTGCCGGGCAAGAAGGCGTTTGCCTGAAAGAAGATTAACCGTGATCCGATTAGATCAGAGGAGATTACTATGCAAAGATAACCGGGCGGCAGCTGTGTAGATCTTCCTACGGCTTCTACGTCTAGATCCTCGTGGTGTAATTTTAAAGATACAACATCCTTTGTTATTAGGTATGAGGTTAGCCGACAAGTTAGATATAAATGAGATGTTACAACATGTAACCGTGGCCAAATCTGGTCCTCAGTTCTGTGGTAATAAAGTTTCCTTGAGGTTGAGTCAACATTTCTTATTAAAAAAATGTAGGAACTAAACTCCCCTCCTACAGGTCCTCCTACCATGATAAGTCCATTGTTCGTGACTAGGTCCACGTAGAAGTTCTTTAAGAAGGGAATTAAGTTTTAAAAAACAAAAAGAAAAAGTTTACGTAACCCGTTATCATGTACACAGGAGATGTAACTAATAGCTTCCATTAACATAGAATCCTAACCACAAAGTTCCGCATGGACTTCTTACCACTAGGATGTTGCAGGACCTTTAGAACACGATGAGGAAGCAGATACGATTGTCACGTCTGAAAAGCAAGAACAGCAGAATATATCATAGTATATAAGGCCGGAAAAAGACGCAAGTCCAACCGCCATGAATTAAATAAATGTTTTTTCCTCATAACCTGTGATATTTTTGATCTCTACACAAAGTCATCCAGGCCTCTCTTGAACATGTACATAGAGTCCGCCATAACAACCTCCTGCGGCAGAGAGTTCCATAGTCTCATTGGTCTTAAAGTAAAGAACCTTTGTCTATGGTGATGGCAGAACCTCCTCTCCTCTAGGTGTAGAGGATGCCCCCTGTCTATGGTGATGGTAGAACCTCCTCTCTTCTAGGTGTAGAGGATGCCCCCTGTCTATGGTGATGGAAGAGCCGCCTCTCCTCTAGGTGTAGAGGATGCCCCCTGTCTATGATGATGGTAGACTCACCTCTCCTCTAGGTGTAGAGGATGTCCCATGTCTATGGTGATGGAAGAGCTGCCACTCCTATAGGTGTAAAGGATGCCCCCTGTCTATGGTGATGGTAGAGCCTCCTCACCTCTAGGTGTAGAGGATGCCCCCTGTCTATGGTGATGGTAGAACCTCCTCTCTTCTAGGTATAGAGGATGCCCCCTGTCTATGGTGATGGTACAAACACCTCTCCTCTAGGTGTAGAGGATATCCCCTGTCTATGGTGATGGTAGATCCTCGTCTCCTCGTCTCCTCTAGGTGTAGAGGATGCCCCCTGTCTATGGTGATGTTAGAACCTCCTCTCCTCTAGGTGTAGAGGATGCCCCTGTCTATGGTGACGGTAGAACCACCTATCCTCTAGGTTTAGAGTATGCCCCCTGTCTATGGTGATGGTAGAACCGCCTCTCCTCTAGGTGTAGAGGATGCCCCCTGTCTATGGTGACGGTAGAACCGCCTCTCCTCTAGGTGTAGAGGATGCCCCCTGTCTATGTTGACTTTAATACCTCCTCTCCTCTAGGTGTAGAAGATGTCCCCTGTCTATGGTGATGGTAGAACCTCCTCTCCTCTAGGCGCAGAGGATGCCCCCTGTCTATGGTGATGGTAGAACCTCCTCTCCTCTAGGTGCAGAGGATGTCCCCTGTATATGATGATGGTGATACGTCTCTCCTCTAGGTGTAGAGGACGCCTCCTGTTTATGTTGATGGTAGAACCGCCTCTCCTCTAGGTGTAGAGGATGTCCCATGTCTATGGTGATGGAAGAGCCGCCACTCCTATAGGTGTAAAGGATGCCCCCTGTCTATGGTGATGGTAGAGCCTCCTCACCTCTAGGTGTAGAGGATGCCCCCTGTCTATGGTGATGGTAGAACCTCCTCTCTTCTAGGTATAGAGGATGCCCCCTGTCTATGGTGATGGTACAAACACCTCTCCTCTAGGTGTAGAGGATACCCCCTGTCTATGGTGACGGTAGAATCGCCTCTCCTCTAGGTGTAGAGGATGACCCCTGTCTATGGGGATGGCAGAACCTCCTCTCCTCTAGGTGTAGAGGATGTCCCATGTCTATGGTGATGGAAGAGCCGCCACTCCTATAGGTGTAAAGGATGCCCCCTGTCTATGGTGATGGTAGAGCCTCCTCACCTCTAGGTGTAGAGGATGCCCCCTGTCTATGGTGATGGTAGAACCTCCTCTCCTCTAGGTGTAGAGGATGTCCCCTGTCTATGATGATGGTGATATGTGTCTCTCCTCTAGGTGTAGAGGATGTCCCCTGTCTATAGTGACGGTAGAATCGCCTCTCCTCTAGGTGTAGAGGATGACCCCTGTCTATGGGGATGGTAGAACCTCCTCTCCTCTAGGTGTAGAGGATGCCCCCTGTCTATGGGGATGGTAGAACCTCATCTCCTCTAGGTGTAGAGGATGCCCCCTGTCTATGATGATGGTAGAACTGCCTCTCCTCTAGGTGTAGAGGATGCCCCCTGTCTATGGTGATGGTAGAACCTCCTCTCCTCTAGGTGTAGAGGATCCCCCCTGTCTATGGTGATGGTAGAACCTCCTCTCCTCTAGGTGTAGAGGATGCCCCCAGTCTATGGCGATGGTAGAATCTCCTCTAGGTGTAGAGGATGTCCCCTTTCTATGGTGATGGTAGAATCTCCTCTCCTCTAGGTGTAGCGGATGCCTCCTGTCTATGGTGATGGTAGAACCTCCTCTCCTCTTGGTGTAGAGGATGCCCCCTGTCTATGATGATGGTGATAAGTCTCTCCTCTAGGTGTAGAGGATGCCCCCTGTCTATGGTGATGGTAGAACCTCCTCTCCTCTAGGTGTAGAGGATGCCCCCTATCTATGGTGATGGTAGAACTGCCTCTCCTCTGGGTGTAGAAGATGTCCCCTTTCTATGGTGATGGTAGAATCGCCTCTGCTCTAGGTGTAGAGGATGCCCCCTGTCTATGGTGATGGTAGAACCTCCTCTCCTCTAGGTGTAGAGGATGCCCCCTGTCTATGGTGATGGTAGAACCTCCTCTCCTTTAGGTGTAGTGGATGCCCCCTGTCTATGGTGAGGGTAGAACCTCCTCTTCCCTAGGTGTAGAGGATGCCCCCTCTCTATGGTGATGGTAGAACCACCTCTCCTCTAGGTGTAGAGGATGCCCCCTATCTATGGTGATGGAAGAACCTCCTCTCCTCTAGGTGTAGAGGATGCCCCCTATCTATGGTGATGGAAGAACCTCCTCTCCTCTAGGTGTAGAGGATGCCCCCTGTCTATGGTGATGGTAGAACCTCCTCTCCTCTAGGCGTAGAGGATGTCCCCTGTCTATGGTGATGGTAGAACCTCCTCTCCTCTAGGTGTAGAGGATGTCCCCTGTCTATGATGATGGTGATACATCTCTCCTCTAGGTGTAGAGGATGCCTGCTGTCTATGGTGATTGTAGAACCTCCTCTCCTGTAGGTGTAGAGGATGCCCCCTGTCTATGATGATGGTGATACATCTCTCCTCTAGGTGTAGAGGATGCCCCCTGTCTATGGTGATGGTAGAACCTCCTCTTCTCTAGGTGTATAGGATGCCCCCTGTCTATGGTGATGGTAGATCCTCCTCTCCTCTAGGTGTAGAGGATGCCCCCTGTCTATGATGATACATCTCTCCTCTAGGTGTAGAGGGCGCCCCCTGTCTATGTTGATGGTAGAACCTACTCTCCTCTAGGCGCAGAGGATGCCCCCATGTCCTGGTCACAGGCCTAGGTATAAAAAGATCTTTGGAGAGATCCTTGTACTGTCCGTTCAGGTATTTGTACATTGTAATGAGGTCTCATCTCAGTCGTCTTTTTTCTAAACTGAATAATCCCAAATTTTGTAGTCTGTCATTGTATTCTAGTCCCCCCCATTCCCCTAATAATCCTGGTTGCTCTCCTCTGCACCCATTCCAGTTCTACTATCTCCTTTTTATACACTGGTGCCCAAAACTGTACAAAATATTCCATACGTGGTCTGACCA